>NC_046172.1:16982497-17021678 GCF_011064425.1 Rattus rattus
TAATTCAAGCATTTGGGCTAATAGCCACTTATCAATGAGTGCATACCATGTGTGTTTTTCTGTGATTGGGTTACCTCACTCAGGATGATATTTTCCAGTTCCATCCATTTGCCTATGAATTTCATAAAGTCATTGTTTTTGATAGCTGAGTAATATTCCATTGTGTAGATGTACCACATTTTCTGTATCCATTCCTCTGGGATTCTTTCCAGCTTTTTGACTATTATAAATAGGCTGCTATGAACCTTAGTGGAGCATGTGTCTTTGTTATATGTTGGGCATCTTGAAATTTTCAGGTCCTCAAGTTCAATGTCCAATTTCTGAGGAACCTCAAACTGCTTTCAGAATGGTTGTCCCAGTCTGCAATCCCACCAACAATGGAGGAGTGTTCCTCTTTCTCCACATCCTCATGATCCTGTCATTTTCAATCTGTGTGTGGTGTTTTCACTAGTAAGATTGAAAGTTTTAGGTTATCTATATTTAGAGTTCTGTTTGAAAAGATTTTGATGATTCATTTTGTTTTGCTGTTACTAATTTTTTTCCAAGTTGATTTGATTACTGCTTGTTCTTTTTTCAGCCCAGGCAGTTGCTGGCTTAGTGAAATGAATATATTTCATGTTTTTACCCCACGTTCTGTTTGATTTTTATGGTCCTCTTATGAAATGTATAACTTCATGGGTTCAATATTTCTGCCATCTTATTTCAAATACCTATTTTTCTTTCTTTTTTATTAGACATTTTATTTACTTACATTTCAAATGTTATCACCTTTCAAGTTTCCCCTCCATAACCCCTATCGCTCCCCTCCACCTGTTTCTGGGGGTGCTCCCCACCCACGCACTCTACGCCTCACTGCCTCAGGAATCCCTTATCAGGACCAAGGGCTTCCCCCTCCCAATAATGGTGCCTTTTAACAAGGGGCCTCCCTCTGCTACCCATGTCTGGCTGGACCCTTGGGTCCCTCCATGTGTACTATTTGGATGGTGGTTTAGTTCCTGGGAGTTCTGGGGTATCTAGTTGGTTGATATTGTTGTTCTTACTATGGGCTTACAAACCTCTTCAGTTCCTTCAATTTTTTCACTAACTCCTCTATTGGGGATGCCATGCTCAGTCCTGTGATTCACAGAGAGCACCTGTCTCTGTATTTGTCAGACTCTGGCAGAGCCTCTCAGAAGATCGCTATATAAGGCTCCTGTCAGCATGCACTTCTTGGCGTCTACAATAGTGTTTGGGGTTGATGAGTGTATATAGGATGGATCCACAAATGTGGCAGTCTCTGGATGGCCTTTCCTTCAGTATCTGTTCCACACTTTGTCACCATATTTCCTCCCTTGAGTATTTTCCCCATTCTAAGAAGGACTGAAGCATCCACATTTTGGTCTTCCTTCTTCCTGAGTGCCATACAGTCTGTGAAACGTTTCTTGTGTATTAGGAGCTTTTGGGTTAATATCCATTTATCAGTGAGTGCAAACCATGTGTGTTCTTTTGTGACTGGGTTACCTTACTCAGTATATTTTCTAATTCCATCAATTTGCCTAAAAATTTCACAAAGTCATTGTTTGTAATAGCTGAGTAGTACTCCATGGTGTAAATGTACATTTTCTATATCCATTCCTCTGTTGAAAGGGCATCTGGGTTCTTTCCAACTTCTGTATAAATAGGCTGCTAGGAACATAGTGGGCGTATGTCCTTGTTATATGTTAGAGCATCATTGGGGTATATGCCAGGAGTGGCCTATAATGGGTCCTCAGGTAGTGTATTATATCCAATTTTCTGAGGAACCTCCAGACTGATTTCCAGAATGGTTGTACCAGTCTGCAATCCCACCAACAATGGAAGAGTGTTCCTCCTTCTCCACATCCTTGCCAGCATCTGCTGTCCACCTGGTTTTTATCTTAGCCCTTATGATTTGGTATGAGGGCAGGAATCTAAGGGTTGTTTTTTGCATTTCCCATGACTAAAAATGTCAAACATTTTCTTTGGTGTCTCAGTCATTCAATATTCTCAGTTGAGAATTCTATGTTTTAGCTCTGTCCCATATTAAAAAAGGGTTATTTGGCTCTCTGGAGTCTAACTTCTTGGGTTCTTTGTATATATTGGATATTTGCCCTCTACAGGATGTAGGATTGGTAGAGATCTTTCCCCAATCTGTTGGTTGCAGTTTTGACCTATTGACAGTGTTTCTTGCCTTTCAAGAGCTTTGCAATTTTTTGAGATCTCATTTGTAGATTCTTCATCTTAGAGCATAGGAAACTGATGTTGCCTTTAGTCATCTGGTTATCGCTGTTGTTAGCTGTTCTTTCTGTCTCTGCCTATAGCTTGTCCTTCCTGTGAGCTTGTGAGCCTGTGATCTTAGGTGTGTCAACTCTCTTGGGAGACCAGATCTCTCCAGGCAGAATTTGGGTCAGGAGAGCTGTACCCAAGGGTTAACAAGTAGCACAGATGGAGACTGGAATGATCCTGTCCCTCTCCCTAGTGGCTCCACAGTTCCTGATCCCTGTGCTCTCCTGGAAGGTTCCTCTTTGGCCAGTTATTGGAGCAATAATGCTTGTCTCACCTGTGAATTTAGGAGTGACAGCAATCCTGGGAGACAAACTTTCTCTGGGTGGCATTTGGGTCCAGAAAGCTGTGCAGCAGGATTAACTCCAGGCTGCAGATGGAGACCGGAAGCTTCTTTCTTCTTCATCTCATCTATTGGTGAGGTTCACTTTAATTTTTATGTAATTTAATGATTTTTTAAAAGATTTATTCTTAGTTTCAATAATGTGTATGTGTGTCGTGGAGTATGTACATGTGATTAAAGAGGCCAGAAGAATTTGTTGGATACATCTGGAACTAGAGTTGCAAGAACTTGTGAGGTCCTTGACATGGGTGCTGGAAATCAAACTCAGTTTGCCTGTAAAAGCATTTGTTTATTGGGAATTCATTGCTTTGGATGTCATCTCATCATCTGTTCTGATTTGGATATCAGTTGGCATTTACA
This sequence comes from Rattus rattus, assembly GCF_011064425.1. Lineage (NCBI taxonomy): Eukaryota > Metazoa > Chordata > Mammalia > Rodentia > Muridae > Rattus > Rattus rattus. The sequence goes on from NC_046172.1 coordinate 16,985,481, forward strand.
TGTGTTTCAGGATTATCTCATCATGCCTCTGTCCTTTTCTTGTTATTATTTCCCCAGACCTCTCTTGGGGTTATAATCCCATTGCCCTCAGAGGTTAAAGGAGACAACAAATTACAACCGGAAAACATCAACCTTAAATAAACCTAAATTGAGATGTTATAAAAAACAATTGGAAACATCAGTATGTCCCCAATGATATTAATGGAGAAAAAAACTAGAAAATGAAGAAGATAAACTAGACACCTAACAATTATTAAATCTGGATACTATAGGGTAAGTTGCCCATCCTGGTCTTTTAGATCTTGGAGTACCTTGCTCCAGGCTCTTCTGATTTTAAAGTTTCAACTGAGAATTCAGTTGTTCCTTTATAGGTGACTTGTGTTGTTGTTTTTTTCTCTCACAGTATTCAATATCCTTTGTTCCTGTATATTCAGCATTTAATTATGATATACTATGGAGTTTCCTTTTCTGGTTCTGTTGGTGTTCTCTGTGATTCTTGTATCTGAATGGGTGTGCCCTCCCTTAAATTGGGAAAGTTTTTTATGTGCTCTTTCAGACAATCTGGTCTATTTCATTGTTTTATGATTCTCTTTCCTCATCTATGTCTATAATAAGGATATTTGGTCTTTTCAAGGTGGTCCATGGTTCCTACACATAACCTTCAGAAATGAAAAATTATTAAATCTAAACATACTAATAATTAAGTAAACTAAAAAAGAGAGGTGGTGTTGTGTTACAGACTTCTCTTGAGAAGATATAACACACATGTCTACTCACCCCAGGTAGGGAACACACAATACCAACAAAGTCCAACAAGGTGAACCTATGAGTTTTGTTGGGATTATTTACAGGAGTGTGAGTGATAGGTTATGCACAGAAGCAGAAATGAGTCAAGAACAGTTGTATCACCAACTCACCTGACAACATGGGTGACAATTCACAAAAGCTAAGAACCTGGAGTTCACTGTACAGCCTAAGGTAGCTCTGGTCTTAAACCTCCTTCATGCAGCTAGTTGCCATTTCTTTCGGGCAATGGTCTGGTCTCAAAGTCTTTTATGCAACTGGGTTTGTCTTCTTTGCAGCTCAGCTTCCTTCATCTGAGAAGGACTCTCATCTTTTATTGTTTCCTCTTGCAGGGAGGGGCCTAGAGAATCTGATCAATTTCAGGGACTCCCTGAAGCTAGTTTGAGCTGTTTTCTTCCTGCATAAGGAGCTTCCCTGCAGGGTGGAATGTTCCAATTTGAAGGAAACTGTTATATACATATGCTTCATCAGGAATATGATTCTGTCCTTTTGGGGATTTTGTTGTCTTTATCTTGTTTGGTTACTAGACTAATTATGCATTTATAGACTGAGTTTAGGAGTGATCTTTCTGTTTCTATTTTTGAAGCATTTAAGGATTGGTTATATTTTTATTTTTTCTTGCTACTCTGGAGTTTGATTTGTACTCGTGCTGTTTTCCAAGTTCTTAATTTACATCAGTAAGTTTTTTATTAGTACTCTTCATGATCTTTTAATGTAGGCAGTTTGTACTACAGGCCTTCCTCTTAGTGCTTCTTTTAATGCATCCCGGAGGTTTTGTTATGCTATGTTTTCATTTTCATATAGAAATATCTTCCTTTATTTCATGATTTCTTCTTTGACCTAGTGCTCATTCCATAATGAGTTGTCTAATCTCCATGAGTTTATACACTTAACAGGAGTTTTGTTTCCTATTGTTTTTAAATTAAATTGAATTATGTTTGGCCATGATATGTATGATTATTTCATTTTTTCTATATTTGATAAAGTTCGTTTTGTTTCTCAGCATATGATCTACCTAGAGAAGCCTTTGTGTACTACAGAATAGAATGTATATTCTTTGGTGTTTGGGAGGAATATTCTATAGATATCTCTTAGTGTAATTTAATTCTTAGGTTTCTCTTTATTTTTTTTTTGTCCTGAGGATCTTTCTATTGTAACCTAAAGTGGGGTTGCAATTATCCACAATTCTTGGAGTTTGTGTTAATATCTATGTGTTTAGTATATTATTAGTATGTTTAGTAAATCATGTAATCAGAGTTGTTGCATATATATTTAGTGTGATGTTTCATAATTAATTGATCCCATGATTAGAATGCAGTGTTCTTCTTTGTCTCTTCTGATTAGTTTTAGTTGGAAATATAATTTGTCAGATATTAGGTGGCACTGCCTTCATAGTTCTTGATCTCCTTTTTTCCAGTATTATTTTTTGTCTTTTCACTCTAAAGTCTGCCTGTTTTTAAAGCCGAGTTTCTCATACACAACACATACATGATTTTGTTTCTTAATCCATTCATCTAGTCTGTGTCTTTTGAATGGAAACTTGAAGCCATTAATAATTAGAAAGAGTATTAAAAGGTATGTGTAACTTATAGTCATTTTGATCCTTTTGCTGGTCTGTGCTCTTAGTTGTACTTTTTATCTCATTAAATTATAGCTTCATTTGCTTTATTTCTAGAGTCCTTTGGCTGTGCTTATTTATGCCTTCCTCTAGTTTTATCTCTTGTTTCTGGTATTCTATTTAGTGTGTGAGTGGACGGCGTTGGATGTGAATTTTTTCATGAACTTGTTTATTTATTCACTTTACCCTCCCACCCTCCCCCTCACCTTCTTCTCTGAGAAGGGGGAGGGGACCCTGGGTACCAACCCACCATGGCACATCAAGTCACTGGGACTAGGCTGGGTCTTCTCCAAATGACAGGGGCTGTTCACATGACTCTTTTGCCTACCTGTGGATGTGAAAAAAGTCTTAAAACTGGTTTGTCATGATTTTTTTCTTTTCCTTCAATTATGCCATAGGGTTTCTAGGCACAGTAACCTAGTTGTCAGTCATAGTGCTGGGAACTTAGTTGTATTGCTCCAGGGATCCTCTGTCTTTGAATGTGTTCGTAAATTGAGTATTATTCTAATGGTTTTTTTCTTTTATATGCTTTTATATGTCATTTCTGTTTTTTTTTTCTCTAGTAGGTTTCAATATTTTTTAAATTGTTCCATATATTTAGTATTTTAACTATGTTAGGTCATGGGTGTATCTCTCTTGCTCTTATCTAGTCCAGGTTCTGTGTGATTCTTGCATCTGTATGATGATGTCTTTCCTTAATTTCACTAAGTTTTCTTCTATGAAGGAAATTACTTATATAAGAGAGGTGGCTAACAAAGAGTTTGGAGGCCACAGGATTGAAACAAGGCATGCTTTTAAAAGTTTTGTCATTAATAGTATATATGTATGTGTACATAGCTGCCTAGGGAAGCCAGAAAAATTGAATCAGATCCCTGGGCTGAAATTATAGTGACGAGATCTGATGTATATGCTATGAACCAAAAGTGGGACCTTCACAAGAGCAATACCTCTTAAACACTGAAACAACACTATTGTTGTTTGAGATTAGTCAATGTTATATTGACTTTGTTTTTATGGGAATTAGGTGTTTCAGTGTTTTGATGTTATTATAAAAATTTTTTGATTTTTTTCTTTAATAAATAAAAGTGTCTTTTAAAAAGAATTTTTTATTTTGGGTGAATGTTGACCATGATGTGTACATGTGGAAGTTATAGGACAATTTGCAGGATTCTCTTCTTTCCTTTCATGGTGTGGGTCATAGGACTCAAACTCAGGTTTTCATGCAGTGACAGTGCCTTTGCATTTTGAGCCATCTCAATATTTTCTCAGTCCAGAAAGTGACCTTCTTTAACTCTTTTGAGTAAAATTGATTTGAAGTCTATTTTGCTGAATATTAGCATAACTATACCTACTTGCTTGTGAAGTCTGTTGCTTTGAAATATCTTTTCATACTATTTTTCTAAGGTTGTGTTTGTCTTTGCCAGTAGTGTGATTTTTTTTATAGGCAACATATAGATGAATCTTCTTTATACGCAGTCAGATAGTCTGCATCTTTGGTTTTGAAGATTTTATTGGAAAATGTGTATTGATTTTTTTCTCCCAGTTTTCTTGTTAAAATTCAAGTCCCTTTTTTACACAATATATTTTGAATGTGTTTCCCTGCCATTGAACTCTTCCCAGACCCTTCTCACCTCCTAAACTACCTAACTTTTTTTCTTTCTCCTCTAAAATAAAAACAAATAAATTGAAAAAAAACTACACACACACACACACACACACACACACACACACACACACATGAAATAGAGAGAGACGGAGACAGAGAGACAGAGAAGAAGAGAGAGAGAGGAGAGAGGGGAGAGGGAGAGAGACAGAGAATTTGTTTTGTTTTAGCCAACTACTTCTGGTTCTTGCTACTTCGTTATTTCTGCAATGTCTGGTACCTTTCTAATACTTACTTGTTTATATATTGTTCTAATGCAGTTTGTATTTTCAAGTGACCTAATAGATGTAGTTTTGTTTTTCTTTTCAGTTTGTTGAATAGTTTCATGTATATTTTACAGTGCTGGCTGAGTGGTCATAAATTCAATTTATGTTTATCATTTTCTTCATCCTTCAATTATGAAGGATAGCTTCCTTAGATATAATAATCCGTGCTGACAATTATTGTGTTTCATAAAGACTGATGTACATTGCTCCATGAACTTTTGCCTTTTATACTTTCTGAGAAATATTCTAAATTCTGGTAAGTTTGCTTAATATTTGACTTTGTGTTTCTGTCAACTCTCAATATTCTTTTGTTCTGTGCATTTGGTATCTTCACTATAAAATATAGTATAATAAAACATATAACATAATATAATGAGGTTCTTTTCTGATCTTGTCTATTTGATATTCTACAAACTCCCTGTTTCTGGATAGTCATCTCTTTCGATAAATGAGGGAAAATATTTATACTTTTATTAAATATATTCTGTAATTCTTTAGCCTATATTTTTCCTTCTATTCCATATCTTATAAATTTGATCTTTGAAAGATGTCTCATCAATTTCGCATGTTCTGTTCACATTTTCTTATCGAGTTATCACTATCTATGTAATTTATCTACCTTGTCTTCAAGCCCTGATGTTCTTCCAACTGATTCATCCTATTGTGGAAGTTTGTCACTAAGTTTCATGTTTGATTTATTGAGTGCTTCATTTTTAAAAATTCAATTTGAGTTTTTTTCAGTATATCTAACTCTTTTTGAAATTCCTCATTTATATCCTGTTTTGACTTCCTTATTTTCTATAGCTCTTTGTTACTATCCCTTTTGAGTTCATTCAGTAGTTTGTGTTTTCTTTGATTTTATTGAACATCTTTATAATCATCTTTTTGAAGTGTTTGAGATTTTGTCTAATCTCTTCTCACTTGGCTCCATTTTTGTGGAACTGGTCATTTTTAAGGACTCAGTTGACCTCGATTTTTCATTTCTTGATTTTCTACATTGAACCTTACACATCTGGGATTAGATCAGTAGTTGGGCTTTTGTCCACCACCCATATCATTTTAATTTAGTTATTTGTAAAGTTCAAGTGAGATTAGTCTGTTGTGGGGTCTGCATGTTGTCCTCCTCACTGATCTAAACATCTGACTTGGAGACCCCAAACTTTTAGTCCATCACTACACTGAGCTGCTGTCTCTAGCCATAAATAAGCAATAAGCTGCCATGAAGTAGACCCTAGCTTTTAGACACTTGCCATTGATTTTCTTCTTAAGGAAAGTTCCCAACTATCAGTCAGATTTTAATCATATGGAACACTGTATTGTTCTGGGTATCAAAAGAATGCAAGGAAAACCTCCATCTAGAGGGGGTGTTCTGCCGAGGACTATTCTAAAGAGTATGGTCCCGCATGACACTCATCCTGGGTTCTAGAAATGGATGATGCATAGTGGAGCTTTTTGCCTCTCTGTCCTTTTGTCTAGTCCTCCAACACAGTAATGGACTTTTTTTGAAGTAATGAGGTTTGTGATCAACTCTGTAAATATATCATCTATCTTGCCCAACATAGAATCATTTAAGACCAACTAGGAAAGATCTCATCCCAGAGCTGAGTGATAGTTAGAACAAATCAGACAATGGTTAGGCTGTGGTATCATCAGAGAAAACTAGGAAGAGATGGTAGTTGTCAAAATTAGAATGAGATTTCCCTGTTTATGGCATCACTTTTCCATAATTCCACCCAAGCAAGGCTAAAACAAGAAGATTGTGGTTTTGAGGACATCATAAGCTTGTGAGAACTTATCATAATGTCAATAACAAAAGTGAAGTCGTTGTGTCCTTATATAGTAATTAATTTGGGGATTATGGAGAAATTGTTCTTAAGCATGATTACCTGACATTAACTTGGCTCCATTTTGTATTCTGTTTCTAATTCTTCCAGCAGAAGCATATTTCAAGAATTTTCTTGCCAAATCAATTACATCTCCTAACATCTTTTAAGATTGAGGTCTAAAAATAAATAGATGGGACTTAAAACAACCCTGAAAGGAAAACAAATATTCTGAACACAGACATATGTGTCTCCTCCACTTGCTATTGTAGACCCCAGAGAATTAAAATTCCCACAAGAATCCTATGCTACAAGAAGGGAAAGTCTGGAGCTCTGCTGCCTGACAGGCAGAAGTTGCCTCTCAGGAAGAGATTTCACACAGTTCTGATGACTTATGAGACCACCTTGCAGGATGGATTCAGGCCAAAACAATGATGAGTGGGACCATACTTTGTCTAAAATTGCTTAATTATGCACATTTCCCTTGTACCCACTGGGTTGTATTTTAAAAGTAATGCACAGAGAACAAGTCAGTAAGCAGCGCTCCTCTGTGGTCTCTGCTTCAGTGCCTGCCTCCAGGTTCCTGCCTTGCTTGAGTTCCTTCTTTAGCTTTCCTCAATGATGGACTCTGATCAGGATGTGCAAGTCAAATAATCCCTTTCCTTCTCAACTTGCTTTGGGCATGGTGTTGTATCACAGCAATGGAAAGCAAACTAGGACATTTTCATTGGTGTATGGGGCTGGCAGCCCAGCTAGCTTACTACCAGCTTCCTTTTATGTACCTTCTTTACAAGTTGCCTTAAAAGCTTTAAAAAATGACAAGGCCCAGACAAAGGAGTCTACCAGAATTCTCTAAAATCCATAAAACTGAACAATAGGGGTAATGCTGACAAAAGAAGATCAGATAAAAATCTAAAAGCCCCCTTTCCTTTCCTAATTCAGCAATATGTGAAGGATCAGGGAAAGTAGGACAAGACTTGGAGGAGTTAGAAATTATTTGGCAATTTAACAATTGCGACCCATTAGCCAAGCATTTGCCTCCTGCCTGGCTTCCCCCAAAGCTGTTTACCTAGACATGGTTCCATGAACCTACCCTACTCCCCTATCTTAAAAAGGAAGCTGTGAAATGGAAACTGATGAATAATAATGGACTTTTTTTGCAAAATTAGAGCCATTGGTAGATAGAGTGCTTTCCAACTTTCCTGTAGTACTGTTACAATTTTTGAAAAGGGAAAACAAAGCTCATGGAAGATGCACATGCATATAATAATTTAACTGTGAGATAAACTGGTAGAACTATGGGCAAGTTTCTCCTCTTGGTGGCTCAGGGGTTTGAGCCTTTCCCTTTGCTCAGGATGGGATTCATGGGAAATGGTTGATTCTCTAGAGCACCATGGCAAATGATCAGGCAATCTAGGAAAAGAAACAAGCGGCGTCTTTGATACCTCATATCCCACTGGGGCTCAGTGTCTATTGTGGGTTTGGGTCTCTGTGCCATTCTCCCCTCTCTCTCTCCTTACAGGTTTTTTCCCTTCATGTCTCTGTCCCATACAGGCCTGTTCTCTGTGTTTTCTCTTATTGAAAGTACACTGCATTTTCACAGCCTCTATCTTTGAACTTGGTTCCTGCCCTCTGCAGCTGCATTCACTATATAGATGAGGCCAAGGTGTCTCCATTCAGGGCCTAGTCCCCAAAGATGGAACATTTGCATTCTGTTCTATGTTCTAGAGCTTTTATTCTTTGCTAGTGAAATTTCTTTGACTTTCTGATAACACCCACCTCAGATAGTGCCTACTCTCCAGCTGTTTCTGGCTTATTTCCTAGAAATTCTAGCAGTCACTGTGTGAGTATTATTAACCATTTTCTTAAAATCTCTGGAGATCATTAATTCTGATGTTTTCAATGTTAACACTCTCTCCGCTGAATTTCCCACTTAGATCTCAAATGGCGTTTTTGATGTTATAAGAGTGAGTATACATTAATTATACAGATAATTTTTATGCACACCTCTATTACTTTTTATGCATGTCATCCACATGCTTGCTAACTCCTTTACTTTCCTTTGTCTGTCCTTTTCAATCCCTTCCCATTTTTCTTTCCCTTTCCGTAATCATTCCTATGTATTGTAAGAAACAGGTGAAATGTCTTATTACATTTGTTTATTTGTGCATGCACCCAGATATGCCACGACATTTCTGTGGAAGTCAGAGAACAACTTGTATCATTCAGTTCTCTACTTCCATCATACAGGATTGGGGATCACACTTAGATCACTGGGCTTGGAGGCAAGTGCCTTACCCACAAAGCCATCTAACTAGCCTCTTTAGACATAGTTTTGTTTATATGTTTCCTCATCAAATGCAAAAATTGTGGTAGAGTTTTTCTGTGTATGTCTTGCTTTGCTTAAACTAAGATGCCTACTTGTATTCATTTGCCCATGAATTACATAACTTAGTGCTTCCTTGTGACTGAATATGGCTGTGATAGTTAATCTTAACTGTCAAATTGACTGCATTAAGAAACACTCAAGAGAGAAGAGACTACACTCTGCCCACATTTCTGACTCCACAGGAAAACACTTATCACCATCTGGGACCCCGGTACACGGGGGCTCTGAGAAAAGGCGGCGAAGGCCCTCCTGGTTGCCGCCCTCACTGAGAGATCAAAAGCAACCCCCCGCCCCCAGCAACTTGAGCCGCTGGACCACAGATAAGACCAACTTTTCTGCTCCAAGCAACCTGCCTGGTGGATTCAGGATACACAGGGGCAAAATTCCTCTGGGACCAGACACTTCCGGTTTTTAGCTGGAGCCCCAATCTCGCTGATCCTGGACACAGCTCACTGCCCCCAAACCCCTTAGGAGAGAGAACTCACCACCCAGACAGGTGGGCACTCCTGAGACTGCAGAGTGGAAGAGACCACCACTGCCCACATCCCTGGCCCAAGAGGAAACTGTATACGGCCTCTAGGAACCAGAAGATAGGAGCACTCAAACTGTAGATCCCCCACAGTCCAGACACCACCTGGACCTGAAGCAAACCAGTCAACAGTTCTCTGAACCCAAATCCCGTGGGAGGGAGAGCTAAACCTTCAGAGGGGCAGACACACCTGGGAAATCAGAAGAGACTACACTCTGCCCACATTTCTGACTCAAGAGGAAAACACCTAACACCATCTGGGACACCAGTGCACGGGGGCTCCCGGAAATGGCGGCTCAGGCCCTCCTGGTTGCTGCCCTCACAGAGGGCTCAAAAGTAGCCCCCCCATGAGCAACTTGAGCCACAAGACCACAGGTAAGACCAACACCTGCTCAGCTGCCTGCCTGGTGGACTCAGGACCCAGGCCCAGGAACAACTGAAGACCAGTAGGCAGGGGAAAAAACTACCATGAAAAGGCAGAACACTCTATTTCCATGGTGGCTGAAAGAAACAGGAAAACAGGTCTAAAGTACTTCTGACACACAGGCCTATAGGATGGTCTAGCCACTGTCAGAAATAGCAGAACAAGGTAACACCAGAGGCAAGCATAGGAACCCAAGCAACAGAAACCAATGCTACATGGCATCATCGGAGCCCAATTCTCCCACCAAAGCAAACACCAGAAAAGCAAAATCTAGATTTAAAATCACATTTGATCAAGATGCTGGAGGACTTCAAGAAAGACGTGAAGAACTCCCTTAGAGAAACACAGGAAAACATAAATAAACAGGTAGAAGCCTACAGAGAGAAATCACAAAAATCCCTGAAAGAATTCCAGGAAAACAAAATCAAACAGTTGAAGGAATTAAAAATGGAAATAGAAGCAATCAAGAAAGAACACATGGAAACAACCCTGGATATAGAAAACCAAAAGAAGAGACAAGGAGCTGTAGATACGAGCTTCACCAACAGAATACAAGAGATGGAAGAGAGAATCTCAGGAGCAGAAGATTCCATAGAAATCATTGACTCAACTGTCAAAGATAATGTAAAACGGAAAAAAGCTACTGGTCCAAAACATACAGGAAATCCAGGACACAATGAGAAGATCAAACCTAAGGATAATAGGTATAGAAGAGAGTGAAGACTCCCAGCTCAAAGGACCAGTAAATATCTTCAACAAAATCATAGGAGAAAACTTCCCTAACCTAAAGAAACAGATGCCCATAAACATACAAAAAGCCTACAGAACTCCAAATAGATTGGACCAGAAAAAAAAATCCTCCTGTCACATAATAGTCAAAACACAAATGCACAAAATAAAGAAAAAGAATATTAAAAGCAGTAAGGAAAAAGGTCAAAGTAACATATAAAAGGCAGACCTATCAGAATCACCAGACTTCTCACCAGAACTATGAAAGCCAGAAGATCCTGGACAGATGTCATACAGACCCTAAGAGAACACAAATGCCAGCCCCAAAGGTTACTGTATCCTGCAAAACTCTCAATCAACATAGATGGAGAAACCAAGATATTCCATGACAAAACCAAATTTACACAATATCTTTCTACAAATCAAGCAATACAAAGGATAATAAATGGTAAAGCCCAACATAAGGAGGCAAGCTATACCCTAGGAAAAGCAAGAAACTAATCGTCTTGGCAACAATACAAAGAGAAGAAAAACACAAAAACATAATCTCACATCCAAATATGAATATAACAGGAAGCAATAATCACTATTCCTTAATTTCTCTCAACATCAATGGTCTCAACGCCCCAATAAAAAAGGCATAGATTAACAAACTGGATACACAACGAGGACCCTGCATTCTGCTGCCTACAGGAAACACACCTCAGAGACAAAGACAGACACTACCTCAGAGTGAAAGGCTGGGAAACAACTTTCCAAGCAAATGGTCGGAAGAAGCAAGCTGGAGTAACCATTCTAATATCAAATAAAGTCAATTTTCAACTAAAAGTCATCAAAAAAGATAAGGAAGGACACTTTATATTCATCAAAGGAAAAATCCACCAAGATGAACTCTCAATCCTAAATATCTATGCCCCAAATACAAGGGCACCTACATACATAAAAAAACCTTACTAAAGGTCAAAACACATTGCACCTCATACAATAATGGTAGGAGATTTCAACACCTCTCATCAATGGACAGATTGTGAAACAGAAATTAAACAGGCGTAGACAAAAATAAAGAGAATTATGAACCAAATGGACTTAACAGACATTTATAGAACATTCCACCCTAAAACAAAGGATATACATTCTTCTCACCACCTCATGGTACTTTCTCCAAAACTGACCATATGATCGGGCACAAAACTGGCCTCAACAGATACAGACAGATAGAAATAATCACATACTTTCTATCAGAACCACATGGGCTAAAGGTGGTCTTCAATAACAATAAGGAAAGAACGCCCAGATAAACAAGGAAGTTGATCAATGCTCTACTCAATGATAACCTGATCAAGGAAGAAATAAAGAAAGAAATTAAAGACTTCTTAGAATTTAATTAAAATGAAGGTATGACATACCCAAACTTATGGGACACAATGAAAGCTGTGCTAAGAGGAAAACTCATAGCTCTGAGTGCCTGCAGAATAAAACAGGAGAGAGCATATGTCAGCAGCATGACAGTACACATAAAAGCTCTAGAACAAAAAGAAGCAAATACACCCAAGAAGAGTAGATGGCAAAAAAAAAAAATCAAACTCAGAGCTGAAATCAACCAAGTAGAAACAAAAAGGACTATACAAAGAATCAACAGAAACAAAAGCTAGTTCTTGGAGAAAATCAACAAGATAGATAAACCCCTAGTCAGCCTAACCAGAGGACACAGAGACTGTGTCCAAACTAACAAAATCAGAAATGAAAAGGGAGACATAACAACAGAATCAGAGGAAATTCAAGAAAAAAATCATCAGATCCTACTACAAACGTCTATATTCAACAAAGCTTGAAAATCTGGAGCAAATGGACAATTTCCTAGACAGATACCAGGTACCAAAGTTAAATCAGGAACAGATAAACCATTTAAATGACCCTATAACTCCTACAGAAATAGAAGCAATGATTAAAAGTCTCCCAGCCAAAAAGAGCCCAAGTCCAGATGGGTTCAGTGCAGAATTCTATCACACCTTCATAGAAGATCTCATACCAATACTATCCAAACTATTCCACAAAATTGAAACAGACATGGCGCTACCGAATTTCTTCTATGAAACCACAATTACTCTTATACCTAAACCACACAAAGACCCAACAAAGAAAGAGAACTTCAGACCAATTTCCTTTATGAATATTGATGCAAAGATACTCAATACCATTTTGGCAAACCAAATGCAAGAGCACATCAAAACAATCATCCATCATGATCAACTAGGCTTCATTTCAGGTATGCAGGGATGGTTTAATATATGTAAAACCATCAACGTAATCCATTATATAAACAAACTGAAACATAAAAACCACATGATCATTTCATTAGATGCTGAGAAAGCATTTGACAAAATTCAATACCCCTTCATGATAAAAGTCCTGGAAAGAACACGAATTCAAGGCCCATACCTAAACATAGTAAAAGCCATATACAGCAAACCAGTACCTAACATCAAACTAAATGGAGAGAAACCTAAAGCAATCCCACTAAAATCAGGGACTAGAAAAAGCTACCCACTCTCTCCCTACTTATTCAATATAGTTCTCAAAGTCCTAGCCAGACCAATCAGAAAACAAAAGGAGATCAAAGGGATACAGATTGGAAAAGAAGAAGTCAAAATATCACTATTTGCAGATGATAGGATAGCATATTTAAGTGATCCCAAAAGTTCCAGCAGAGAACTACTAAAGCTGATAAACAACTTCAGCAAAGTGGCTGGGTATAAAATTAACTCAAATAAATCAGTAGCCTTCCTCTACACAAAAGAGAAACAAGCAGAGAAAGAAATTAGGGAAACGACACCCTTCATAATAGTTTCAAATAATATAAAATACCTCAGTGTGACTTTAAGCAAGCAAGTGGAAAGATCTGTACAATAAGAACTTCAAGCCTCTGAAGAAAGAGATTGAAGAAGATCTCAGAAGATGGAAAGATCTCCCATACTCATGGATTGGCAGGATTAATATAGTAAAAATGGCCATTTTACCAAAAGCGATCTACAGATTCAATGCAATCCCCATCAAAATACCAATCCAATTCTTCAAAGTGTTAGACAGAACAATTTGAAAATTCATCTGGAATAACAAAAAACCCAGGATAGTTAAAACTATTCTCAACAATAAAAGGACTTCAGGGGGAATCACTATCCCTGAACTCAAGCAGTATTTCAGAGCAATCGTGATAAAAAACTGCATGGTATTGGTACAAAGACAGACAAATAGACCAGTGGAATAGAATTGAAGACCCAGAAATGAACCCACACACCTATGGTCACTTGATTTTTGTCAAAGGAGCCAAAACCATCCAGTGGAAAAAAGATAGCATTTTCAGCAAATGGTGCTGGTTCAACTGGAGGTCAGCATGTAGAATGCAGATCGATCCATGCTTATCACCCTGTACAAAGCTTAAGTCCAAATGGATCAAGGACCTCCACATCAAACCAGACACACTCAAACTAATAGAAGATAAAGTGGGGAAGCATCTCAAACACATGGGCAATGGAGAAACTTTCCTTAAAAAGAAAAAAAACACCAATGGCTTATGCTCTAAGATCAAGAACCGACAAATGGGATCTCATAAAATTGCAAAGCTTCTGTAAGGCAAAGGACACTGTGGTTAGGACAAAACGGCAATCAACAGATTGGGAAAAGATCTTTACCAATCCTACAACAGATAGAGGGCTTATATGCAAAATATACAAAGAACTCAAGAAGTTAGACCGCAGGGAGACAAATATCCCTATTAAAAAATGGGGTTCAGAGCTAAGCAAAGAATTCACAAATGAGGAATGTCGAATGGCTGAGAAACACCTAGAGAAATGTTCAACATCTTTAGTCATAAGGGAAATGCAAATCAAAACAACCCTGAGATTCCACCTCACACCAGTGAGAATGGCTAAGATCAAAAACTCAGGTGACAGCAAATGGATGGATGAAGCAAAGAAGTGCAGGCTGACAGGAACTGGATGTAGATCTCCCTGAGAGACACACCCAGAATACAGCAAATACATAGGTTAATGCCAGCAGCAAACCACTGAACTGAGAACAGGACCCCATTGAAGGAACAGAGAAAGGACTGGGAGAGCTTGAAGGGAGCTCGAGACCCCATATGTACAAACAATGCCAACCAACCAGAGCTTCCAGGGACTAAGCCACTACCCAAAGACTGTGCATGGACTGACCCTGGCTCCAACCTCATAGGTAGCAATGAATAGCCTAGTAAGAGCACCTGGAAGGGGAAGCCCTTGGTCCTGCCAAGACTGGACCCCTAGTGAACGTGATTGTTGGGTGGAGGGCAGTAATGGAGGGAGAATGGGGAGGGGAAGCCTAAATAGAAGGGGATGGGGAGGTGTTAGGGGAATGCTGGCCCAGAAACCGGGAGGGGGAATAACAATCAAAATGTAAATAAGAAATACTCAAGTTAATAAAGATAAAAAACTCAAAAAAAGAAACACTCAAGATATTAGTGAAGGTCTGAAAAGATGGGTCAGTGACTGTTCTTCCAAAGTCCTGAGTTCAATTACCAGCAAGCACATGGTAGCTCACAACTATTTGTAATGAGATCCCAATACCTTCTGATCTGACGACAGCTACAATGTAGTCAGAAATAAAACAAATTAAAAAAAAAAGATTTTTAGTGAAGCACAACACTGTGTAGATCTGTGGTAATACATCAAAAAACAATTAGATCCAGAATGCATGGATCTAGTGAATGGGTTGCTGCCTTGATGAATTCACATTATTATAGCATTGCTGAGGCATGGTGGCAAGCATAAGATAAAATCTCATTGGAGGAAGAAGGTCAGTGGCACTGTAGTTTAGGGGTTAGAGTGTGGCCTCCGTATACCCTCTCCTCTGTTTCATGTCCACTGTCACATGAACTGCTCTGTTCCCTTCCCTGACATTATGGACTAAGCCCTCTAAAACTGTGAGTCAAATTATTTTTCTTCTTTTGAAGTTGTTCTATCATATATTTTGTCACAGCAATGAGAAAAATAAGAACAGTAGTACTCTATTACACATACATGCGCGCACACACACACACACACACACACACATTCTTCTGGGTTTTTAAGACATTCTTTATGCCAGATATTATGAATAGTGCAATAAAAAATTTGAGTATGTGGTTGAATTGTTTTGCATACTGATGTCACTCTCTTTGGATAAATATCCAGGATTGGCTTATGTGAATTTTATAATAGTTATACTTTAATTCGTATGTACCTTTACAGTATTTTCCATAGTGACTGTTTTTGTACTTACTTACATTCTCACCAAAAGTGGGTAAAGTTGCTTTTTCTTCAGATTCTCACTTTGTAAATGTTTTTTCTTATAATAAACAGTTCTGACTGAGGAAAAGGTACTTTATAGTATTGAGAGCTGGTTATAAATTGAACTGAGCATTTTTAAATATGTTTATTTGCTATTTACATTGCTTCTTTTGAAACGTGTCTGCCTAGAACATTTGCCAGCTTTTATCATATTATGTATTATTTTAAGGTATTTTGATGTTTTATGAATTAGAGATATTAACTCTGTCAGATGAAACATGGGAAGATTTTTCCCCACTGTATTGTTTTCTTTCTGTTTAGATGATTTTTGTAAATGGATATGATCTCATTTTGTTAATTGTTTCCTTAATTTCCTGAACTTTTCATTTCCAAAATTTGAATTTATTTTTTTCAAAATCTGTCTTCTTATTGACATGCTCTTTCATATCTTGTATTGACTTCCTTAATTTATTCAGCTTTGTCATTAGTATCTTTGTTGAGTTCAGTGATCATTTTTATAACATCTTTTTTTTTTGGTTCTTTTTTTCGGAGCTGGGGACCGAACCCAGGGCCTTGCGCTTCCTAGGTAAGCGCTCTACCGCTGAGCTAAATCCCCAGCCCCTATAACATCTTTTGAATTATCTGGCATCCAATCTATGTCATAGTGCTTAGCATTTCTTGATAAGGAGTTCTGAACTTTTGTGGGAGTCATGTTGCTTTGTGTCTATGTTGAGATGCATGCTTCTGCTATGATGACCTTCTCTTCTACTTGTATGTAAAAGATGTCTTCTTTTTTCATGTTTTCTGGAATTTATTCTCCTTTAACATGGAACATAAAATCCAATATTTCATTGGTGCATTGGGACTGATTCTGGGGAGGCATGTTGCCCCTTCTACCCTTGATATGAAAGTCCCAAGAGATGTTTGCCTTTTAAAGATGCCTTTTGAACCAAAGGTACACGATGTCCATGTAAAACTTAAATCTGATTGTACTCAAGGTGTTAATTTCCTGTACCATGTTTGATTTTATCCACTGGTTTTGACATGATTTTACTATGTTAGAGTTTTGGGATCCTGCTTTTCTGTAGGTCTTACAAGAGTGATAGCATACCCGTAGTTCTGAGAAATGTTGTGTAGATGGAAGAACATATACTCTATTTTCTCTATGCTTACTCCTCCAAACCTGTGAATGATATATTACCTGAAAGAATATGGGGAGGTCTCTTGTAAGAGCAGTGTCCACAAAATTTGTGTTATTTCAGTCTGTTGTCACTGGAGTAGATAGATGGTCTTGGAGTCAATCCTAGGTGTATTCCTTCTCTGTCTAGCTGTGGTTATGGGCCTTTCTACTCTCTCATATTCTTTAAGTTGAAGGCTCTGCTAAAGTTTGAGTGGGGATTCATCCTAAAAGGAGTAAAGTTAAGCTTTCCTTCACTGGGCTGCGAGTGAAGCTTTAGTACCAGACCATTTACTTAATATGTTTGAAGTGGTTGGTTTGGTCATCTCATGGCACATCTGAGAAAGACAAAACAGAATGTATAAAGGCAAATCAAGGAAAGAAACAAAGCATAGAGCAAATGAAAAGAACATTCAGAATACCAATAACAACAAAATCAGGAAGAAAAAAAAGTAAGTGTCACAAAGAACAATGTAAAGTGTTAAAGATAGAAAATAAGCACTGTGGAACCTGTGCCATGCAGCTTCCCCAGTCCTCAGTTAGGACTCAGAAAAGCATATCTTTTAATAACAAAACAAAACAAACAAATTCTTTTCTTTATCTAGGGGCAGGGTGGGTACTAGCCAAAGGCTAAGCATCCATTTGCTAGCACTCTGGGCCTTTTTGCTTTTCCCTGAGTCCCAGCTCTCCATTTGTCATGTGGATAATTGGAGACCTCCCATGCAAACAAGGCTCTCTTCTCTATCTTCCTTCTCCTGGTAGCCACTGAGTGTTATTCTCCCCTGTTCTTCTCAGAATTCCAATAAAATCATCCTCAGAACTTGAAAGACAGACAGACAGAAAGAAAGAAAGAAAGAAAGAAAGAAAGAAAGAAAGAAAGAAAGAAAGAAAAGGATGAAGGACAAAAGGAGGAAAAGAGAGGAAGGGAAGGAAGGAAGCAAAAGATAGAAGAAAGAAGGAAGAGAGAAAGAAAATGTAATGAAAATAAAAAGTTTAGGAGGAAGAAAACAAAGAATAAGCAATAAAACAAAACAATAGCAAAGTAAAAAAAAAGTGTGTGTGTGTGTGTGTGTGTGTGTGTGTGTGTGTGTGCAGTACACAGAGGAGTCTCTGGGATGGGTGCCATTAAATGCATGTTAAAGAGCATGTGATACAGGTTGTCCTTTGGTGTAGTGGACATATCTAGCCATGGCCATTAATTATATAAGTATTCAGCATAGGAAGCCACCAGTACAGAACACCACAGAAATCTACAAACTGAACTGGTATATTGCAGTGCCTTCTGTTCCCTTCTAGCCAACATGCTCATAGGCATTGGAGCTTTTGTAGCAGTCACTGCTGCCTTTTCATTTTTTTGCCATGAGAGCCCCACACCCTAAATCCACCATGAAATTTTCAGTCAATGGAAGTTATGGTGCCCAGCGATACATGCTCCCTGGCAGTGGTGAGCTACTGGTATACTTCTGTATCCCACCACAAGGTTTAATATGAAGAAGTAAACTCAATAAATGGCATCATACTTCCACAATCCCTTCTGCCAATATCCTTTATATTGTCCACTGCAGCTATAGCAAACACAAGGAAGGAAACATCAATATCTGGGTTGTCCTTTTGGGGTCTTACCACATGAATACTGAAAGAAATACAATATAGCGCCTTACAGTAACTTCATGTTGCTGATTATGCTCATGGTGATATACAATTCCAAAATGAGACTTGAAAATTAGAAACTGCCAGATCACATGCAACATACTCAATTAATAAGATCAGTATTACAACTCTATCTCCCTGTTTTTGCAAGCAAGAGATTAGGATTTTACTGTCTCTAATATCTGCTCCTTCCTGCAAAGTCTATACTTTTCTGCTGCTCTGAGGACTAAGGCACACCAAAAAGAAATTGTCTCTTTAAAAGCAAGAACAAGGAGGCTCAGCAGTTAGGAGCATTAGCTACTCTCTTATAGGACCCAAGTTTGATTCCCAACACCCAAATTGGTCAACTCATAACTTCCTGTAACTCTGGCTCCAGTGACGTGGCACTCTATGTAAAACAGCTTATATGTTGTGTGGTCACTCAGGCAGCATGCACATGTGCACACACAGACACACAGAGTAACACACGTGCATGCACATAAAGTTAATCAATTAATAATTAAATCTTTTCAAAAAATCAAACACGGATATCACACGTAGACAAGTGACTTTTTCTAATCCCTGACACCTTTCTTCCCCATTTCACATGCACTCACAAAACAGTTTTTGAAATTTAAGGACTCAAAATGGTCTCTTATTGCTTCTGCTGAGACAGAAAGTTCCCAGTAAATCTAATAACAAAATTCCTCCTGAAAAAGGAGGAAGTTGAGTCTCAGAGAAATGACAGATCATTAGATTACTCCCGAAGACTTCTCTCCAGCCTGAGTTCCACCCACCACCCCACCCAACTGGGCCTGCCTTTCCCAGGGGAGTATCAAAACTATGAAGACGACATTTCAAAGAATTGTTTGACTCTTGCCTACTCAGCTGTGATGCTAAAATAATGGCTAGTTTCTCTGTGTAACTCTGGCTGTCCTAGAACTTGCTCTGTAGACAAGGCTGGCCTTGAACTCAGAGATCTGCCTACCTTTCCCTTCCAACTGCTAAGATTAAAGGTGTACGGTTTTAATTGCATAAAACTCAATAATTTGTTACATTCAGGTCTTTGCATGTTTACTTTAAGGATTATCTATTTCTGTTTTATAAACAAAATTTCAAAGATGAAAAATCACTATTTTCAAAGTGTAATAAAAACAAAAAAAGGATAAAATAACTAAAGGTCAAAATGATGTAAAATAAATAAAATCTATGAAAAAATTAAATATCCAGTCAAGTCAATCATGACAACTAACTCAACAAAATTTATATAAAATAAAATAAAAGATTTTTTAAATTTAATGTGGTCTAATACAGACTATCTCAGCAGTCTGCTGTCTGGAGGCAGAGGCAGGAGGACAGCTAATTTGAGACAGATCATTGTGAGTTCCTCCCTCAAAAATGTTGATGGGGATGGAAAAAGTGAAATTGAAAAAAAATGAATAGGAAGGATAAATATTAACAAGTAAAAGGAGGAAAACAGTGCAGAAAAGAGGAAATTTGGACCAGTAGTTATCTTTCACGACACTACCCCACCTAGTCACCCAGTTCTTTATGTTACTAATCACCTGGAGGAAGCTGTTTGTAGTTGAAGCTCTTTGGGCTTTCATTCACTGCCTTTGCACATTAGACTTTTTTTGTGCTGTCCACCAGTCAATAATGATGTGTGTAGTTCTTTGGAATAGTTGCTCCATAGTGTTTGGCTGCCTGCTATATGGTGCATTAAAGAATAAGCTTAAAGTGCTGAGCTCTCTGGGCAGTGTCTGGACTTTGGGTGGGATGCAAATGCCAAAGCCATGTGAAATGATGGCGTTGTTCTGTAGCTGGTTTGGAATGAAATGCTCACTGAACAGTCTCTCAGTAGTTCCCTCAGGGAAGCTTGCTCTTAGGGTGCAATGAATCTTAGAGTGTATCCCTGCCTCTCTGCTTGGGTAGAAACCAAAAGGCTACATAGATGTGCACTGAGAGGTAGAGTCAGAGATTCCATGTGACCCTGTCTACAGTTCTAGAAGATCAATTGAATCCCACATAAAATCATATATGTTTATTCTCTACAGCCTCTAACAGCAAAATGCCCCTCAGCACCACTTTTTACATTTTATTTTTAGATTAAATCATAATTATATTCCCCCTTCCCATTCTGTCCTTCCTTCTCATGTCTTCCCACACCCTCAAGTTCATAGCCTCTTTTTCCTTGATTGAAATTGCATAAACACGCAAACATACACACATATGTTCATAAATATGGCCTGGTTGAGAATTCTGTTAAGCTCTGTACCCCATTTTTTAAAAATTTTTTATTAGGTATATTTCTTTACTTACATTTTAAAGGTTATTTCCCTTCCCAGTTTCTTATCCATAAGCTCCCATTCCCTCCCCTCCCCCTCCTTCATACGGGTATTCCCCCTATACATCACCCTTATTGCCCCGCCCCATATTCCCCTGCACTGGCGGTCCAACCTTGGCAGGACCAAGGGCTTCCCCTTCCCCTAATGCCCCAACAAGGCTATTCTCTGCTGTATATGAAGTTGGAGTCCTGGGTCAGTCTTTCAATAGTGGTTTAGTCTCTGGAAGATCTGGTTGGTTGGTATTGTTGTTTTTATGGAGTTGTAAACTCCTTCAACTCTTTCAATAATTCCTCTAATTCCCCCCCAAGGGGGTCCTATTCTCAGTTCGGTGGTTTGCTGCTAGCATTGACCTTTGTATTAGACATGTTATAGATGTGTCTCTCAGGAGAGATCTATATCCAGCATGCATTTTCTAGCTTCATCAATCTTATCTAGTTTTGGTGGCTGTATATATATGGGCCAAATGAGGGTCAGGCTCTGAATGGCCATTCCTTGAGTCACTGCTCTAAACTTTGCTTCCATATCCCCTCCTATGGATATTTTTCCCCTTTTAAGAAGGAGTGGGAGCATCCAAATTTTGGTCATCCTTGAGCTTCCTGTGGTCTGTGGATTGCCTCTTGGGTAATTTGAGCTTTTTGGCTAATATACACTTATCAGTGAGTGCATACCAAGTGTGTTTTTCTGTGATTGAGTAACCTCACTCAGGATGATATTTTCCAGTTCATTCCATTTGCCTATGAATTTCATGAAGTTATTGTTTTTCATAGCTGAGTAGTATTCCATTGTGTAGATGTTCCACATTTTTTGAACCATTCCTCTGTTGAAGGGCATCTGGGTTCTTTCCAGCTTCTGGCTATTATAAATAAGACTGCTATGAACATAGTGGAACATGTGTCTTTGTTATATATTGGAGCGTCTTTTGGGTATATGCCCAAGAGAGGTATAGCTGGATCCTCAGGCAGTTCAATGTCCAATTTTCTGAGGAACCTCCAGACTGATTTCCAGAATGGTTGTAGCAGTCTGCAACCCCACCAACAATGGAGGAGTATTCCTCTTTCTCCACATCCTCGCCAGCATTTGCTGTCACCTGAGTTTTTGATCTTAGCCATTCTGACTGGTGTGAGGTGGAATCTCAGGGTTGTTTTGATTTGCATTTCCCTGATGACTAAGGATGTTGAACATTTCTTTAGGTGCTTCTCAGCCATTTCATATTCCTCAGCTGTGAATTCTTTGTTTAGCTCTGAACCCCATTTTTAATAGGGTTATTTGTCTCCCTGCGGTCTAACTTCTTGAGTTCTTTGTATAGTTTGGATATAAGCCCTCTATCTGTTGTAAGATTGGTAAAGATATTTTCCCAATCTGTTGGTTGCCGTTTTGTCCTAACCACAGTGTCCTTTGCCTTACAGAAGCTTTGTAGCTTTATGAGATCCCATTTGTTGATTCTTGATCTTACAGCATAAGCCATTGGTATTTTGTTCAGGAAATATTTCCAGTGCAATGTATTCTAGAGTCTTGACCACTTTCTCTTCTATTAGTTTGAGCGTGTCTGGTTTGATGTGGAGGTCCTTGATCCACTTGGACTTAAGCTTTGTACATGGTGATAAGAATGGATGGATTTGCATTCTTCTTCATGCTGACCTCCAGTTGAATCAGCACCATTTGTTGAAAATGCTATCTTTTTTCCATTGGATAGTTTTAGCTCCTTTGTCAAAGATCATGTGACCATAGGTGTGTGGGTTCATTTCCTAGGCCAGGTGATAGCCAGTACGGCAAAAAGCTGTTTGCTGCTCTGTGCTGCCATCTCTTGGCTACCACGAGCCACTACTGATTGATTAACGTGTTACTAATAGCACTGTATAGAGTGGATAAACCTGATGTTGTTCCTTCATTAGTGTAACATATTCAGTGCTACAGCAGAGAATTCCGATTATCTACCTAGGTGCACACTGACCTTGATAAGTCTAGTTCGTAAAGGCTCACTCTGATTTGTCTTGTGTTGTCTTAGCATCCCCAACACCAATCCACATGTTTACAACATAATGTATTGTTTGTCCACCTTGACAGGAAGTATTGAAAAGTATTAAAAATAGACTAAACTCTACTTGTAAGAACTATAATGCTTCTTCCTCTTAAGTGCCTAATAGTCCATTATAGCCTTGTATGTTGATAATGTTTTACTTCCTAATGAAATGGTGTTCCTAGTTTAGGTCTTGGTGGATATGTTGGTCTTATGGAACCTTACTGTGTGTATCATCTTCATCAAGCTTCTCGTCCTAAGCTATATTCATTCGAAATAATTTCAATGGCAATCACTTGTCTTATAGTCCATACTTCTCAAGATCCTGTATTTTGGAATGCATGTTACCATTCTTATACAGAACTTGTCTACATGATAATAATTTTGTGAGCACAACCTACAACATCCACAAATTGTTCATTCCCTCCCAACTACTTCCTGATGTTGTTTGCTCATGTTTCAAGTAGCAGAAAAAGATCATTCAGCCCCAAATCACTTTTGAGAGTCTGAGAGTACACTACTGCCCAAAGATCACCTTCATCCAATGTAACTAAAGCATTGCGTTTTTGCCCCTGTGTATTTTCATGTTTATTATGAGTTTTCAACTATCCTAATTTTTATCCTGGTGCACTATTAGGCTACACACAGCTCTCATTTATTAGGCATATTTTATATAAAATAGCAGTATGTGTTATAAACAAGACTCAAAAACATACATATCTGTATAATTGGGAGACATAAAGGGTCCAGAAATTCTTAAATATTGATAATATCATTTATAAATATAAAATATTGGGAGCTCAGTCTTGGTACTGACTCTTATTATTTCAGATTTTTGGCTTTTTACAGTATGAAAATACCCTGATCGTTTATTTTTAATAACCAAAATTGGACATACATTCATTCATTTAAAATTTCCTGAAGCAGAGATAAGCAAAAGTAAATAAGTGAAACTTAGGTGAAGTCTCAGTATCCAAACAAAACTGATGTTCTGATGCATAGTCAGATGTTTGAGTACCCTCAAGGCCTTGAACTTCATAGTCAGCCGTTCATTCTCCATTCACATTAAAAGACTCCATCTTCCATCGTCTATATTTTAGGGAGCTTTGCTTATGCTCCTATTTTAGTATTTAAAAAGCAGTTACCTTCTTTAACTCTGTGTCTGTAAGTGGATATGTGTACTTGCATGCAAGTTTCCAAGGAGGGCAGGGGCACTGGATCCCTCTAGAGCTAAGTTACAGGCAGTGGTAAACCACTCGATGTGGGTGCTAGGACCTGAACTTAGTGGAACTGAACAGTACTTATAACGGATAACGCACTTCTAGCCCTTGTTTCAGGATTTTTATTTATAGGTAAAGTAAGTCTTGCTTTATCGGATTATTAAATCTGTACTCCGTGCTTTACTTCTTGCATATGTTTTTAAATTTGATTCAGATCTTGGACATGTCCATTCAGTGTTTTTTGCAATTTTTTTGTTGTTATCAGGGCATTATGTATAGAGACATACTGAAATTATGTCATTATAATAATTATGAAATTATTATTTGAAATAATGCAGTAGTGGTAGATTACAGAGCAGCATATTACAAACCTCCAGGATAGAATTATCATCACTCAAAGGCAGGACCCTTCCGGTTGCTCTCTGCACCAAGAGCAGAAACCCAGCTGCCAGGAGCACCTACACACCTGACAGCAGATGTAAAACCAACTTTTCTGCTCCAAGCGACCTGCCTGGTGGACTCAGGACACACAAACTCAGAAGTCCTCTGGGACAGGGCACTTCCTGTTTCTGATTGTGCCCAGAACTGAACTGATCCCATCCTATAGCCACTGCTCCCAAATCCCATGGGGGAGAGAGCTGAACACCCAGAAGTGCAGACAATCTTCAGATGGCAGGACAGACTACCACTTCTGTCCACCTCTGCCCACATCCCTGGTCCAAGAGGAAACTGCATAGTGCCTCTGGACATAGGAATATAGGAACAGTCAGCTGCAGGTACCTGTGGTTCTGGTCTGCACCCAGAACTGAACTGAACCTGTCAAACAGCTCCCTGCAACCAAATTCCATGTGGGAGAAAGGACCCTGAAGTGCTGACACTCCTGAGAAATCAGGGGAGATTACCCTCTGCTCATGTTCCCAACACAAGAGGGAATCGCCTAGTGCCATCTGTGTCACCTGGATGTAGGGACCTAGGAGCAGTCAGGGGAAGGACAATTACAATTCCTGCCTGCTCCAAGAGCTGAAAGAGAGTCACCAGGAGTGCCCACACACCTGAGAAAAGAGCACTCTGTTCCCAGAAATGTCTGGAAGAAAACAGAAAACGGGTCTACATGACTGCTGACCTGAAATCTGACTGGAAAAGCAAGATTTCGATGTAAAATCACATCACATGTTGAAGATAAAGGACATGAAGAAGGACACAAATAACGGCCTTAAAAAAATACAGGACAACACAGGTAAGCAAGTAGAAGCCCTTAAAGAGGAAACTCAAAAATCCCTTAAAGAATTACAGGAAAACACAAGCAAACAGGTGAAGGAATTAAACAAAGCCATCTATGATTTAAAAATGGAAATAGAAACAATAAAGAAAATACAAAGGGAGACAACCCTGGAGATAGAAAACCTAGGCAAGAGATTAGGAGTCATAGATGCAAGCATCACCAACAGAATATAAAAGATAGAAGAAATAATCTCAGGGGCAGAAGATACCATAAAAAAGATCAACATAACTGTCAAAGATAATATAAAATGCAAAAAGTTCCTAGCCCAAAACATCCAGGAAATCCAGGACACATTGAAAAGATCAAACCTAAGGATAATAGGTATAGAAGAGAGTGACGACTCCCAAAGTAAAGGGCCAATAAATGTCTTCAACAAAATTATAGAAGAAAACTTCCCTAACCTAAAAAAAAAAGAGATGCCCATAAACATACAAGAAGCCTACAGAACTCCAAATAGATTGGACCAGAAAAGAAACTCCTCCTGTCACATAACAGTCAAAATACCAAGTGCACAAAACAAAGAAAGAATATTAAAAGCAGGAAGGGAAAAAGGTCAAGTAACATATAAAAGGCAGATCTATAAGAATTACACCAGACTTGTCACAAGAAACTATGATAGCCAGAAGAACCTGGACTGATGTCATACAG
Source organism: Rattus rattus (assembly GCF_011064425.1). Lineage (NCBI taxonomy): Eukaryota > Metazoa > Chordata > Mammalia > Rodentia > Muridae > Rattus > Rattus rattus. The sequence goes on from NC_046172.1 coordinate 17,011,347, forward strand.
ACACTAAGAGAACACAAATGCCAGGCCAGGCTACTATATTCAGCAAAACTCTCAATTAACATAGATGGAGAAAACAAATATTCCATGACAAAACCAAATTTACACAATATCTTTCTACAAATCTAGCCCTATAAAGGATAATAGATGGAAAAGCCCAACACAAACTACACCCTAGAAAAAGCAAGAAAGCAATCCTGCAATGAAACAAAAAGAAGAGAGACACACAAACATAATTCCACCTCCAAATATGAAAATAACAGGAAGCAGCAATCACTATTTCCTAGTATCTATCAATATCAATGGATTCAATTCTCCAATGAAAAGACAGACTAACAGACTGGATACTTAAAGAGGACCCAGCATTTTGCCGCATACAGGAAACACACCTCAGAGACAAAGACAGACATTACCTCAGAGTAAAAGACTGGAAAACAACTTTCCAAGCAAATGGTCTGAAGAAGCAAGCTGGAGCAGCTATTCTAATATCGAATAAAATCGATTTTCAACCAAAAGTCATCAAAAAAGATAAGGAAAAACTCTTCATATTCATCAAAGGAAAAATCCACCAAGATGAACTCTCAATCCTAAATATCTATGCTCTAAATGCAAGGAAACCTACATTCATAAAAGAAACTTTACTAAAGCTCAAATCACACATTGCACCTCACACAAAAATAATAGCATATTTCAACACCCCACTCTCATAAATGGGAACCTCATGGAAACAGAATAAAACAGAGACATAGGGAAACTAACAAAAGTTATGAATCAAATGGACTTAACAGATATTTATAGAATTGTCCATCCTAAAACAAAAGGATGTATCTTCTCATCACCTCATGGTACCTTCTGAAAAACTGACCACATAATCAGTCACAAAACAGGCCTCAACAGATACAAGAAGATCGATATAATCCCATGCATCCTATCAGATCACCACGGACTAAGGCTGGTCTTCAATAAAAACAATAACGACAGAATGCCCACATATATATGGAAGTTGAACAACGATCTCCTCTATGATAAGTTGGTCAAGGAAGGAATTAAGGAAGGAATTAAAGACTTTTTAGAATTTAATGAAAATGAAGGTACAACATACCCAACTTATGGGACACAATGAAAGCAGTGCTAAGAGGAAAACTTATAGCTCTGAGTGCCTGCAGAAGGAAACAGGAGAGAGCATACATCAGCAGCTTGACAGCACACCTAAAAGCTCTAGAGCAAAAAGAAGCAAATACACCCAGGAGGAGTAGAAGGCAGGAAATAATCAAACTCAGAGCTGAAATCAACCAAGTAGAAACAAAAAGGACCATAAAAAGAATCAACAGAACCAAAAGCTGGTTCTTTGAGAAAATCAACAAAGGTAGATAAACCCTTAGCCAGACTAACCAGAGGGCACAGAACATGTGTCCAAATTAACAAAATCAGAAATGAAAAAGGAGACATAACAACAGAATCTAAGGAAATTCAAAACAACCAACAAATCCTATTACAAAACCTTATATTCAACAAAAGTGGAAATCTGGAGGAAATGGACAATTTTTTAGACAAATACCACAGATCTGGAACAGATAAACTAACTAAAGAACCCCATAACTCCTAAAGAAATAGAAGGAGTTATTAAAAGTCTCCCAACCAAAAAAAGCCCAGATCCAGATAGGTTTAGTGCAGAATTCTATCAGACCTTCATAGAAGACCTCATACCAATAATATCCAAACTATTCCACAAAAAAGAAACAGACAGAGGACTACCAAATTCCTTCTATGAAGCACAAAATTATTCTTATACTGAAACCACACAAAGAAACAACAAACATAGAGAACTTCAGACCAATTTCCGTTATGAATATCAACGCACAAATACTCAATAAAATTCTTGCAAACTGAATCCAAGAGCACATCAAAACAATCATCCATCATGATCAAGTAGGCTTCATCCCAGGCATGCAGGGATGGTTTAATATAAGGAAAACCATCAACATAATCCACTATGTAAACAAACTCAAAGAAAAAATTCCATATGATCATCTCATTAAATGCTGAGAGAGCATTTGACAAAATTCACAACCTCTTCATGAGAAAAGTCCTGGAAAGATCATGAATTCAAGGACCACACATAAACATAGTAAAATCAATATACAGCAAATCAGTAACTAACATCAAACTAAATGGAGAGAAACTTGAAGCAATCCCACTAAAATCTGGGACTAGACAAGGCTGCCTACTCTCTCCCTACTTATTCAATATAGTTCTTGAAGTTCTAGCCAGAGCATTCAGACAACAAAAGGAGGTCAAAGGGCTACAAATTAGAAAGGAAGAAGTCAAAATGTCACTATTTGCAGATGATATGATAGTGTACTTAAATGACTCCAAAAGTTCCACCAGAGAACTACAAAACCTGATAAACAACTTCAGCAAAGTGGCTGAGCATAAAATTAACTCAAAGAAATCGTAGCTTTCCTCTACTCAAAGAATAAACAGGCTGAGAAAGAAATTAGGGAAATGACAACCTTCACAATAGTCCCAAATAATAAAAAATACCTCGGTGTGACTTTAACCAAGCAAGTGAAAAATCTGTACAACAAGAACTTCAAGTTTCTGAAGAAAGAAATCGAGGAATATCTCAGAAGATGGAAAGATCTCCGAGGCTCATGGATTGGCAGGATTAATATAGTAAAAATGTCCATTTTGTCAAAAGCAATCTACAGGTTCAATGCAACCCACATCAAAATTACAACTCAATTCTTCATAGAGATAGAATGAGCAATTTGCAAATTCATTTGGAATAACAAATAACCCCGGATATCGAAAACTATCCTCCACAATAAAAGACTTCTGGGGGAAATCACCATCCCTGACACCAAGCAGTATTACAGAGCAATTGTGATAAAAAACTGTATGTTATTTGTACAGAGACAGGCAGATAGATCAGTGGAATAGAATTGAAGACCCAGAAATGAACTCACACACCTATGGTCACTTGATCTTTGACAAAGGAGCTAAAAACATCCAATGGAAGAAAGATAGCATTTTCAGCAAATGGTGCTGGTTTAACTGACAGTCAGCATGTAGAAGAATGCAAATCAATCCATTCTTATCACCCTGTGCAAAGCTTAAGTCCAAGTGGATCAAGGACCTCCACATCAAACCAAACACACTCAAACTAATAGAAGTAAAAGTGGGCAAGACTCTCAAACACATTGGCACTGAGGGAAATTTTCCTGAACAAAATATCAATGGCTTATGCTCTAAGATCAAGAATCCACAAGTGGAACCTCATAAAACTACAAAGCTTCTGTAAGGCAAAGGACTCTGTCCTTAGTACAAAACTGCAACCAACAGATTGTGAAAAGATCTTTACCAATCCTATATCCAATAGACAGCTTATATCCAAAATATACAAAGTCAAGAAGTTAGATTCCAAAGAGCCAAATAACTTTATTAAAAATGGAGTACAGAGCTAATCAAAGAATTCTCAGCTGAGGAATATTAAATGGATGAGAAGTACCTAAAGAAATGTTCAAAATCCTTAGTCATCCAGGAAATGCAAATCAAAACAACCCTGAGATTTACCTCACACCAGTGAGAATGGCTAAGTTAAAAAAAAAAAAACCTCAGGCAACAGCAGATGCTAGTGAGGATGTGGAGAAAGAGGAACACTCCTCCATTGTTGGTGGGATTGCAAACTGGTACAACCACTCTGGAAATCAGTCTGGACGTTCCTCAGAAAATTGGACATTGAACTACCTGAGTACCCAGATATAACACCCCTCAACATATACCCAAAAGATGCCCCAACATATAACAAAGACACGTGCTCCACTATGTTCATAGCAGCCTTATTTATAATAGTCAGAAGCTGGAAAGGTCCCAGATGCCCTTCAACAGAGGAATGGTTTCAAAAAAAAAAATGTGGTACATCTATACAATGGAATACTATTCAGCCTTCAAAAACAAGGACTTCATGAAATTCATAGGCCAATGGATGGAACTAGAAAATATCATGCTGAGTGAGGTAACCCAATAACAGAAAAACACAGATGGTATGCACTCATTGATAAGTGGCTATTAGGCCAAAAACTCGAATTTCCCAAGATGCAATCCACGGACCACATGCAACTCAAGAAGGATGACCAAAATGTGGAAACTTTGCTCCTTCTTAAAAAGAGGAATAAACATATCCATAGGAGGGTATATGGAGGCAAAGTTTAGAGCAGAGACTGAAGGAATGGCCATTCAGAGCCTACTCCACATGTGGCATATATATACACACACACACACACACACATATATATACACAGAGCCACAAAAGCCAGATAAGATTGAAGCTAAGAAGTGCATGCTGACAAGAACCAGATATAGATCTCTCCTGGGAGACACAGCCAGAGCATGTCAAATACAGAGGAGAATGCTAGCAGCAAACCACTGAACTGAGAACGTGGTCCCCGTTGGAGAAATTAGAGAAAGGATTGAAAGAACTGAAGGGGCTCGCAACCCCAAAAGAACAACAAAAGCAACAACCAGAACTCCCAGGGACTAAACCACCATCCAAAGTCTATGCATAGAGTTACCCATGGCTCCAGCTGCATATGTAGCAGAGGATGGCCTTGTTGGGCACCAATGGGAGGAGAAGCCCTTGGTCCTGCCAGTGTTGGAACCCCAGTATAAGGGATTGTTGGGGGGGTACAGTAAAGGAGGTTGATGGGGGGATCACGCTTATAGAGGGGGGGATATGGGGCTTAGGGACAGGAAACCAGGAAAGGGAAGAACATTTAAAATGTAAATAAATGAATATCCAATAAAAAGAATCATCATCATTCATTTACTTGTTGGCCATTGCTACAGTAAGGACTCTCTTTCCCTATTAGACTCTCTGCTCCCCAGCCCACATAATTTACCATTTCTCTTCTGAAACAACCTGAAAAAACACAAATTTTATTTCATCTTATTTGGCTTATTAATCTAAATTCCTTCAATATACTTTATCATAGAAAGATTTCTTATGTTTCCTTCAATTTTAATAGTTTCTGTGGGTATAATAGTCTGGATTGGTAGCTGTAGTCTTTTGGAACTTGGAATACAACTTCACAGGCTTTTCTGGATTTAGAGGTTACTATCAAACAATCGAGTATTATTGTACAAGTTTTACCTTTAGAGGTGACCTGACCCTTCTCTCTCAAGACTTTCAATACCCTTTCTTTGCTTCGTGTGGTTAATGTTTTCACTTTCATATGTCATGGAGAATTTCTTTTCTGGTCTTGTTTATTTGGTAGGCCTCTTGTACCTGGAATGGCATCCCTTTCTCTAGGTTTGCGAAATTTTCATCTATGATTTTACTAAAGATATTCTCATTACTATTGCTACAGTTTTTTTCTTCTTATACTCCCGTAACTCAAAGGTTAGGACTTTTTCTTTCTTCTCCTCCTCCTCTTCCTCCTCCTCCTTCGTGTGTGTGTGTGTGTGTGTGTGTGTGTGTGTGTGTGCGTGTTTCAAGGCAGGGTTTCTCTGGGTAGCTTTGAGTTGCTCCATAGACCAAGGTGGCCTTGAACTCAGGGATCCACCTGCCTCTACTTCCCAAGTCCTGGAATCAAAGGCCTGTGCCACCAACACCTGGTGTGGTTAGGACATTTTATGGTGCCCCAAAACTCTTTCATGTCCTTTTCCAAAATTTTTCTCATTGACCTTTATTTAAAAAGCCCATTCCTTTATTTTTTCTCATCCCTGATTCTTTGTTTTCAACGTGATCCAGCAGGCTGACCGCTCTGTTTTTTTTTTGATTGGCTTCCTGAGTCTTTTCATTTCCAACATTGTTTCACTTTGGGTTTATAAAAATGTTTTTCAAGCTGGAGCCCCAACCTAGCTGATTCCGGCCCACAGCTCACTGCTCCCAAACCAGTGGGAGAGAGAGATCACCGCCCGGACAGGTGGGCACTCCTGAGACTGCAGAGCAGAAGAGACCACCAATACTGCCCACCCCTTCTCACATCCCTGGCCCAAGAGGAAACTGTATACGGCCTCTGGGAACCAGAAGATAGGGGCACTGGAACGGCAGACCCGCCCCCCCCACACAGTCCAGACACTGCCCGGACCTGAAGGGAATCAGTTCACAGTTCTCTGCACCCAAATCCCGTGGGAGGGAGAGCTAAAACTTCAGAGGGGCAGACACGCCTGGGAAGCCAGAAGAGACTACACTTTACTCACATTTCTGACTCCAGAGGAAAACACATAATGCCATCTGCGACACCAGTGTACATGGGCTCTGGGGAAAGGTGGCACAGGCCCTCCTGGTTGCCGCCCTCACCAAGAGCTCAAAAGCACCCCCCCCACGAGCAACTTGAGCCACGGGACCACAGGTAAGACCAACTATTCTGCTCCAAACGACCTGCCTGGTGGACTCAGGACACAGGCCCACAGGAACAGCTGAAGACCGGTAGGCAGGAAAGACTACATGCCCGAAAGCAGAGCACTCTGTTCCCACAACTAGTTGAAAGAAAACAGGAAAACTGGTCTACAGCACTCCTGACACACAGGCCTATAGGACAGTCTAGCCACTGTCAGAAATAGCAGAACAAGGTAACACCAGAGACAACCTGATGGCCAGAGGCAAGCACAGGGACCCAAGCAACAGAAACCAAGACTACATGGCATCATTGGAATCCAATTCTCCCACCAAAGCAAACACTGAATATCCAAACACACCAGAAGAGCAAGATCTAGACTTAAAATCACATTTGATCATGATGATGGAGGACTTCAAGAAAGACATGAAGAACTCCCTTAGAGAAACGGAGGAAAACATAAATAAACAAGTAGAAGCCTATAGAGAGGAATCACAAAAATTCCTGAAAGAATTCCAGGAAAACACAATCAAACAGGTGAAGGAATTAAAAATGAAAATAGAAGCAATAAAGAAAACACAAAGGTAAACAACCACGGATATAGAAAATCAAAGGAAGAGACAAGGAGCCGCAGATACAAGCATCACCAACAGAATGCAAGAGAAAGAAGAGAGAATCTCAGGAGCAGAAGATTCCATAGAAATCATTGACACAACTGTCAAAAATAATGTAAAACAGAAAAAACTACTGGTCCAAAACAGACAGGAAATCCAGGACTCAATGAGAAGATCAAACCTAAGGATAATAGGTATAGAAGAGAGTGAAGACTCCCAGCTCAAAGGACCAGTAAATATCTTCAACAAAATCTTCCCTAACCTAAAGAAAGAGATGCCCATAAACATACAAGAAGCCTACAGAACTCCAAATAGATTGGACCAGAAAAGAAAATCCTCCTGTCACATAATAGTCCAAACACCAAATGCACAAAACAAAGAAAGAATATTAAAAGCAGTAAGGGAAAAAGGTCAAGTAACATATAAAGGCAGACCTATCAGAATCACACCAGACTTCTCACCAGAGACTATGGAAGCCAGAAGATCCTGGACAGATGTCTTACAGACACTAAGAGAACACAAATGCCAGCCCAGGTTACTGTATCCTGCAAAACTCTCAATTAACATAGATGGAGAAACCAAGATATTCCATGACAAAACCAAATTTACACAATATCTTTCTACAAATCCAGCCCTACAAAGGATAATAAATGGTAAAGCCCAACATAAGGAGGCAAGCTACACCCTACAAAAAGCAAGAAACTAACCATCTCGGCAACAAAACAAAGAGAAGAAAAGCACAGAATGTAATCTCACATCCAAATATGAATATAACAGGAAGCAATAATCACACTTATTAATAACAATGGTATCAACTACCCAATAAAAAGACAGAGATTGACAAACTGGATACGCAATGAGGACCCTGCATTCTGCTGCCTACAGGAAACACACCTCAGAGACAAAGACAGACACTACCTCAGAGTGAAAGGCTGGAAAACAACTTTCCAAGCCAATGGTCTGAAGATGAAAGCTGGAATAGCCATTCTAATATCGAATAAAATCAATTTTCAACTAAAAGTCTTCAAAAAAGATAAGGAAGGACACTTCATACTCATCAAGGCAAAAATCCACCAAGATGAATTCTCAATCCTAAATATCTATGCCCCAAATACAAGGGCACCTACATACATAAAAGAAACCTTACTAAAGCACAAAGAACACATTGCACCTCACAAAATAATAGTAGGAGATTTCAACACCCCACTCTCATCAATGGACAGATCATGGAAACAGAAATTAAACAGAGACGTAGACAGACTAAGAGAAGTCATGAACCAAATGGACTTAACAGATATTTATAGAACATTCTATCCTAAAACAAAAGGATATACCTTCTTCTCACCACCTCATGATACTTTCTCCAAAATTGACCATATAATTGGTCAAAAAAAGGCCTCAACAGATACAGAAAGATAGAAATAATCCCATGTGTCCTATCAGACCACCACAGGCTAAAGCTAGTCTTCAAACAATAAGGGAACAACGCCCACATAAACATGGAAGTTGAACAATGCTCTACTCAATGATAACCTGGTCAAAGAAGATATAAAGAAAGAAATTAAAGACTTCTTAGAATTTAATGAAAATAAAGGTAAAACATACCCAAGCTTATGGGACACAATGAAAGCTGTGCTAAGAGGAAAACTCATCGCTCTGAGTGCCTGCAGAAAGAAACAGGAGAGAGCATATATCAGCAGCTTGACAGCACACCTAAAAGCTCTAGAACAAAAAGAAGCAGGAGTAGAAGGCAGGAAATAATCAAACTCAGAGCTAAAATCAACCAAGTAGAAACAAAAAGGACCATACAGAGAATCAACAGAAGCAAAAGTTGGTTCTTTGAGAAAATCAACGAGATAGATAAATGCTTAGCCAGACTAATGAGAGGACATAGAGAGTATGTACAAATTAAAAAATCAGACATGAAAAGGGAGACATTACTACAGAATCAAAGGAAATTCAAAAAATCATCAGATCCTACTACAAAAGCCTATATTAAACAACACTTGAAAATCTGGAGAAAATGGATAATTTCATAGACAGGTCCCAGGTACCGAAGTTAAATCAGGAACAGATAAACCATTTAAACAACCCCATAACTCCTAAAGAAATGGAAGCAGTCATTAAAGGTCTCCCAACCAAAAAGAGCCCAGGTCCAGATAGGTTCAGTGCAGAATTCTATCAGACCTTCATAGAAGACCTCATACCAATACTATCAAACTATTCCACAACATTGAAACAGATGGAGCACTACCGAATTCCTTCTATGAAGCCACAATTACTATTCTACCTAAACCACACAAAGACCCAACAAAGAAAGAGAACTTTGGACAGATTTCCCTTATGAATATCGAGCAAAAATGCTCAATAAAATTCTGGCAAACCGAATCCAAGAGCACATCAAAACAATCATCCATCATGATCAAGTAGGCTTCATCCCAGGTATGCAGGGATGGTTTATTATATGGAAAACCATCAACGTAATCCATTATATAAACAAACTGAAAAAACAAAACCACATGATCATTTCATTAGATGCTGAGAAAGCATTTGACAAAATTCAATATCCCTTCATGATAAAAGTCCTGGAAAGAATAGGAATTCAAAGGCCCATACCTAAACATAGTAAAAGCCATATACAGCAAACCAGTAGCTAACATTAAACTAAATGGAGAGAAACTTGAAGCAATCCCACTAAAATCAGGGACTAGACAAGGCTGCCCACTCTCTCCCTACTTATTCAATATAGTTCTTGAAGATCTAGCCAGAGCAATCAGATAACAAAAGGAGATCAAAGGGATACAGATTCGAAAAGAAGTCGTCAAAATACCACTATTTGCAAATGATAGGATAGTATATTAAGTGATCCCAAAAGTTCCACCAGAGAACTACTAAACCTGATAACCTTCAGCAAATGGCTGGGTTAAAACTAACTCAAATCAGTAGCCTTCCTCTACACAAAATAGAAACAAGCTGAGAAAATAATTAGGGAAATGACACCCTTCATAATAGTCCCAAATAATATAAAATACCTTGGTGTGACTTTAACCAAGCAAAGAAAAGATCTGTATGATAAGAACTTCAAAGCCAGGGGTTGGGGATTAGCTCAGTGGTAGAGCGCTTGCCTAGGAAGCTCAAGGCCCTGGGTTCGGTCCCCAGCTCCGGAAAAAAAAAAGCCAAAGAACTTCAAAGCCTCTGAAGAAAGAAATTGAAGAAGACCTCAGAAGATGGAAAGATCTCCCATGCTCCTGGATTGGCAGGATTAATATAGTAAAAATGGCCATTTTGCCAAAAGTGATCAACAGATTCAATGCAATCCCCATCAAAATACCAATCCAATTCTTCAGAGAATTAGACAGAACAATTTGAAAATTCATCTG
>NC_046172.1:17021778-17039145 GCF_011064425.1 Rattus rattus
GCAGGGTTCTCGTTGCGTATCAGTTTGTTAATCTATGTCTTTTTTATTGGGGAGTTGAGGCCATTGATGTTGAGAGATATTGGGAATAGTTCTTATTGCTTCCTGTTATATTCATATTTGGATGTGAGGTTATGTTTGTGTGCTTTTCTTCTCTTTGTTTTGTTTCCAAGAGGATTAGTTTCTTGCTTCTTCTAGGGTATAGCTTGCCTCCTTATGTTGGGCTTTACCATTTATTATCCTTTGTAGTGCTGGATTTGTAGGAAGATATTGTGTAAATTTGGTTTTGTCATGGAATATCTTGGTTTCTCCATCTATGTTAATTGAGAGTTTTGCAGGATACAGTAACCTGGGCTGGTATTTGTGTTCTCTTAGGGTCTGTATGACATCTGTCCAGGAACATCTGGCTTTCATAGTCTCTGGGGAGAAGTCTGGTGTTTTTCTGATAGGTCTGCCTTTATATGTTACTTGACCTTTTTCACTTACTGCTTTTAATATTCTTTCTTATTTTTTGTGTTTGGTGGTTTGACTATTATGTGTTCGGAGGTGCTTCTTTTCTGGTCCAATCTATTTGGAGTTAGGTATGCTTCTTGTAAACTTATTGGTATCTCTTTCTTTTGGTTGGGAAGTTTCTTGATTTTTGTTGAAGATATTTACTGGTCCTTTGAGCTGGGAGCCTTCACTCGCCTCTCTACCTATTATCCTTAGATTTGTTCTTCTCATTGAGTCCTGGATTTCCTGTATGTTTGGATCGTAGCTTTTTCTGCTTTACATTATCTTTGACAGTTGAGTTGATGATTTCTATGGAATCTTCTGCTCCTGAGATTCTTCTCTTCTATCTCTTGTATTCTGTTGGTGATGCTTGTAACTACGGCTCCTTGTCTCTTCCTTTGGTTTTGTATGTTCAGGTTTGTTTCCCTGTGTTCTTTCTTGATTGTTTCTATTTCCATTTTTATTTCCTTCAATTGTTTGATTGTGTTTTCCTGGAATTCTTTCAGAAATTTTTGTTATTCCTCTCTATAGGCTTCTACTTGTTTATTTATATTTTCCTGTGTTTCTCTAAGGGAGTTCTTCGTGTCTTTCTTGAAGTCCTCCAGCATCATGATCAAATATGATTTTGAAACTAGATCTTGCTTTTCTGGTGTGTTTGGATATTCCGTGCTTACTTTGGTGGGAGAATTGGGCTCTGATGATGCCATGTAGTCTTGGTTTCTGTTGCTTGGGTTCCTGTGCTTGCCTGTCACCATCAGATTATCTCTAGTGTTACTTTGTTCCGCTATTTCTGACAGTGGCTAGACTGTACTATAGGCCTGTATGTCAAGAGCGCTGTAGACCTGTTTTCCTGTTTTCTTTCAGCCAGTTATGTGAACAGAGTGTTCTGTTTCCGAGCATGTAGTTTTCCTATCTACAGGTCTTCAGCTGTTCCTGTGGGCCTGTGTCTTGAATTCACCAGGCAGGTCGCATAGAGCAGGAACATTTGTCTTACCTGTGGTCCCGAGGCTCAAGTTTGCTTGTGGTGTGCTGCCTATGAGCTCTCCACTGCGGCAGCAACCAGGAAGATCTGCGCCACACTTTCGCGGAGCCTCTGTAGCACCAGGGTTCTAGATGGCGTTTGGTGTTTTCCTCTGGAGTCAGAGATGTGGGCAGAGTGTAGTCTCTTCTGGTTTCCCAGGCGTGTCTGCCTCTCTGAAGGTTTAGCTTTCCCTACCATGGGATTTGGGTGCAGACAACTGTTTATCTGGTCGGTCCCTTCATGTTCCAGCATTGTCTCAGACGCAGCGGATTTGCTGCTCCTGTGCCCTTATCCAAGGGTACCCAAAGGCCGTATACAGTTTCCTCTTGGGCCAGGGATGTGGGCAGGGGTGGGCAGTGTTGGTGGTCTCTTCCGCTCTGCAGTCTCAGGAGTGCCCACCTCTCTTGGTGGTGAGTTCTCTCTCCCACAGGGTTTGGGAGCAGTGAACTGGAGGCAGGGAGCACGAGATGGTCATGTGCTTTTCTACTTAGAGTTTGGTTATATAGTGGATTACATTGATGGAATTTTTTATAATGAACCATCCATACATCCATGGGATAAGCCTACTTGATCATGATAAATGGTCCTTGTTATGTATTCTTGGATTCTTTTTGTGAGAATTTTATTGAGTATCTTTGTATCAATATTCATGAGGGAAATTTCTCTGATGATCTCTTTCTTTGTTAGGTCTTTGTGTGGTTTAGTTATAAATATAACTGTAGCTTCAAACGTGTAATTGGGGAGACGTCCTTCAGTTTCTGTTTTCTGGAATAGTTTGGACAGTATTGGTATTATTTCTTTTATGAAGTTTTGATAGTATTTTTCACCAAACCCATCTTGTCCTAGGATTTTAATTTTGGTTGGGAGATTTTAATAACTGCTTATATTTATTTAGGAATTATGTGACTCTTCATGTTTATCTGATCGGAATTTCACTTTGGTACCCATTATCTGTCTAGAAATTTGTCCACCTCACTGCTCCCATACCCGTGGGAGAGAGAGGTAACCGCCCAGACAGGTGGGCACTCCTGAGACTACAGAGCAGAAGAGACCACCAATACAGCCCACCCCTACCCACCACCCTGGACCAAGAGGAAATGGTATACGGCCTCTGGGAACCGTAAGATAGGGACAGTGGAGCTGTAGGTCTCCAGCACCCCAGACACCACCAGGACCTGAAGGGACCTGATCAACAGTTCTCTGAACCCAAATCATGTGGGAGGGAGAGCTAAACCTTCAGAGAGGCAGACACGACTGGGATGCCAGAAGAGAGTAAACTCTGCCCACATTTCTGACTCCAGAGGAAAACACCTAATGCCATCTTGAACCCCAGTGCACAAGGGGCTCCCGGAAAAGGCAATGCAGGCCCTCCTGGTTGCCCCCTCACAGAGAGCTCAAAAGCAACACCCCATGAGCAAACTTGAGCCATGGGACCACAGGTGAGACCAACTTTTTTCCTCCCAGTGACGTGCCTGGTGAATGCAGGTCACAGGCCAACAGGAACAGCTGAAGACCAGTAGACAGGAAAGACTACACGCCTGAAAGCAGAACACTCTGTTCCCATAACTGGCTGAAAGAAAACAGGAAAACAGGTCTACAGCACTCCTGAAAGACAGGCCGATAGGACGGTCTAGCTACGGTCAGGATAGCAGAACTAGGTAACACCAGAGAAAACCAAATGGCGAGGGGAAAGCACAAGAAACTAAGCAAGAGAAACGAAGACTACAGGCATCATCGGAGCCCAGTTCTCACACCAAAGCAAACACTGAATATCCAAACACACCAAAAAAAGCAAGATCTAGATTTAAAATCATATTTGATCATGATGCTGGAGGACTTCAAGAAAGACATGAAGAACTCCCTTAGAGAAAAGCAGGAAATCATAAATAAACAAGTAGAAGCCTATAGAGAGGAATCACAAAAATCCATGAAAGAATTCCAGGAAAAAACAAACAAACATGTGAAGAAATTAAAACTAAAAATAGAAGCAATAAAGAAAGAACACAGGGAAACAACCCTGGATATAGAAAACCAAAGGAAGAGACAAGGAGCCATAGATACAAGCATCACAAACAGAATACAAGAGATAGAAGAGAGAATCTCAGGAGCAGAAGATTCTATAGAAATCATTGACTCAACTGTCAAAGATAATGTAAAGCAGAAAAAACTACTGGTCCAAAACATACAGGAAATCCAGGACTCAATGAGAAGATCAAACCTTAGGATAATAGGTATAGAAGAGAGTGAAGACTCCCAGCTCAAAGGACCAGTAAATATCTTCAACAAAAATCATAGAAGAAAAACTACCAACCTAAAGAAAGAGATGCCCATAAACATACAAGAAGCCTACAGAACTCCAAATAGATTGGACCAGAAAAGAAACTCCCTCCGTCACATAATAAAAACACCAAATGCACAAAAATAAAGAAAAAGAATATTTAAAGCAGTAAGGGAAAAGGTAAAGTAAACATAAAAGGCAGACCTATCAGAATCACACCAGAATTCTCACCAGAGAATATGAAAGCCAGAAGATCCTGGAAAGATGTCATACAGACCCTAAAAGAACAAAAATGCCAGCCCAGTTTAATGTATCTTGCAAAACTGTCAATTAACATAGAGGGAGAAACCAAGATATTCCATGACAAAACCAAATTTACACAATATCTTTCTACAAATGCAGCACTACAAAGGATTATAAATGGAAAAGTTCATCATATGGAGGCAAGCTACATTCTAGAAAAAGCAAGAAATTAATCATCTTGGCAACATAACAAAGAAGAAAAGCACACAAACATAACTTCACATCCAAATATCACTATTTCTTAATATCTCTCACCATCAATGGTCTCAACTCCCTAATAAAATGAAATAGATTAACAAACTGGATAGGCAATAAAGACCCGGCATTCTGCTGCCTACAGGAAACACACCTCAAAGACAAAGACAGCCACTACCTCAGAATGAAATGCTGGAAAACAACTTTCCGAGCAAATGGTCTGAAGAAGCAAACTCGAGTAGCAATTTTAATATCGGATAAAATTAATTTCCAAGAAAGGGTCATCAAAAAAGTTAAGGAGGGCACTTCATATTCATCAAAGGAAAAAATCCACCAAGATTAACTCTCAATCCTCAATATCTATGCTGCAAATACAGGGGAACCTATGTACATAAAAGAAACCTTACTAAAGCTCAAAACACACATTGCACCTCACACAATAATAGTAAGAGTTTTCAACACCCAACTCTCATCAATGGACAGGTCATGGAAGCATAAATTAAACAGAGACATAGACAGACTAAGAGAAGTCATGACCAAATGGACTTTTCAGTTATTTATAGAACATTCTATCATAAGGCAAAAGGATATACATTCTTCACAGCACCTCATGGTACTTTCTCCAAAATTGACAATATAATTGGTAATAAAACAGGCCTCAACAGATATAATAAGATAGAAATAAACCCCTGCTTCCTATGAGACCACCCTGGGCTAAAGCTGGTCTTCAATAACAATAAGACAAGAACGCCCACATATACATGGAAGTTGAACAACGGTCTACTCAATGATAACCTGGTCAAGGAAGAAATAAAGAAAGAGATTAAAGACTTCTTAGAATTTAATGAAAATGAAGGTACAATATTCCCAAACTTATGGGACATAATGAAAAAGAAAACTCATACCTCTGATTGCCTGCAGAAATAAACAGGAGAGAGCATATGTCACTAGCTTGACAGCACACCTTAAGGCTCTAGAACAGAAAGAAGCAAATACACCCAGGAGGAGTAGAAGGCAGGAAATAATCAAACTCAGAGCTGAAATCAACTAATTAGAAACAAAAAGGACCATAGAAAGAATCAACAGAACCAAAAGTTGGTTCTTTGAGAAAATCAACAAGATAGATAAACCCTTAGCCAGACCAATGAGAGGTCACAGAGAGTGTGTCCAAATTGCCAAAATCAGAAATGAAAAGGGAGAGATAACTACAGAATCAGAGGAAATTCAAAAAATCATCAGATCCTACTACAAAAGCCTATATTCAACAAAACTTGAAAATCTGCAGGAAATGGACAATTTCCTAGACAGATACCATGTACCGAAGTTAAATCAGGAACAGATAAACCATTTAAACATCCCCATAACTCCTAGCAAATCAGAAGCAGTAATTAAAGGTCTCCCAACCAAAAAGAGCACAGGTCTAGACGGGTTTAGTGCAGAATTCTATCAGATCTTCATAGAAGACCTCATACCAACACTATCCAAAATTTTCCACGAAATTGAAATAGATGGAACGCTACCGAACACCTTCTATAAAGCCACAGTTACTCTTATACCTAAACAACACAAAGACCCAACAAAGAAAGAGAACTTCAGATCAATTTCCCTTACGAATATCGACGAAAAGATACTCAATAAAATTCTGCAAACCGAATCCAAGAGCACATCAAAAAAATCATCCATCAAGTAGGCTTCATTCCAGGGATGCAGGGATGGTTTAATATACGGAAAACCATCAACACAATCCACTATATAAACAAACTGAAAGAACAAAACCACATGATCATTTCATTAGATGCTGAGAAAGCATTTAACAAAATTCAACACCCCTTCATGATAAAAGTCCTGGAAAGAATAAGAATTCAAGGCCCATACCTAAACATAGTAAAAGCTATATACAGCAAACCAGTCACTAAAATTAAACTAAATGGAGAGAAACTTGAAACACTCCCACTAAAATCAGGGACTAGACAAGGCTGCCCCTCTCTCCCTACTTATTCAAAATAGTTCTTGAAATTCTATCCAGAGCAATCAGACAACAAAAGGAGGTCAAGGGGATACAGATTGGTAAAGAATAAGTCAAAATATCACTATTTGCAGATGATATGATAGTATATTTAAGTGATCCCAAAAGTTCCACCAGAGAACTACTAAACCTGATAAACAACTTCAGCAAAGTGGCTGGGTATAACATTAACTCAAATAAATCAGTAGCTTTCCTCTACAGAAAAGACAAACAAGCTGAGAAAGAAATTACGGAAGTGACACCCTTCATAATAGTCCTAAATAATATAAAATACCTCGGTGTGACTTTAACCAAGCATGTAAAAGATCTGTACAAGAAGAACTTCAACCTCTGAAGAAAAAATTTGAAGAAGACCTCAGAAGATGGAAAGATCTCCCATGCTCATGGATTGACAGGATTAATATAGTCAAAATGGCCATTTTACCAAAAGCGATCTACAGATTCAATGCAATCCCCATCAAAATACCTATCAAATTCTTCAAAGAGTTAGACAGAACAATTTGCAAATTCATCTGAAATAGCAAAAAACCCAGGATAGCGAAAACTATCCTCAACAATAAAAGGACTTCAGGGGGAATCACTATCCCTGAACTCAAGCAGTATTACAGAGCAATAGTGATAAAAACTGCATGGTATTGGCACAGAGACAGACAGATAGACTAATGGAATAGAATTGAAGATCCAGAAATGAACCCACACACCTATGGTCACTTGATTTTTGACAAAGGAGCCAAATCCATCCAATGGAAAAAAGATAGAATTTTCAGCAAATGGTGCTGGTTCAACTGGAGGTCAACATGTAGAAGAATGCAGATCGATCCATGCTTATCACCCTGCACAAAGCTTAAGTCCAAGTGGATCAAGGACCTCCACATCAAACCAGATACACTCACACTAATAGATAAAAATGTGGGGAAGCATCTCGAACACATGGGCACTGGAGAAAATTTCCTGAACAAAACACCAATGACTTATGCTCTAAGATCAAGAATCGACAAATGGGATCTCATAAAACTGCAAAGCTTCTGTAAGGCAAAGGACACTGTGGTTAGGAAAAAACGGCAACCAGCAGATTGGGAAAAGATCTTTACCAATCCTACAACAGAGAGAGGGCTTACATCCAAAATATACAAAGAACTCAAGAAGTTAGACTGCAGGGAGACAAATAACCCTATTAAAAATGGGGTTCTGTGCTAAACAAAGAATTCAGAGCTGAGGAATGCTGAATGGCTGAGAAACACCTAAAGAAATGTTCAACATCTTTAGTCATAAGGGAAATGCAAATCAAAACAACCCTGAGATTTCACCTCACACCAGTGAGAATGGCTAAGATCAAAAACTAAGGTGACAGCAAATGCTGGCGAGGATGTGGAGAAAGAGGAACACTCCTCCATTGTTGGTGGTATTGCAAACTGATACAACCATTCTGGAACTCAGTCTGGAGGTTCCTCAGAAAACTGGACATTGAACTACCTGAGGATCCAGCTATACTTCTCTTGGGTATATACCCAAAAGATGCCCCAACATATAACAAAGACGCATGCTCCACTATGCTCATAGCAGCCTTATTTATAATAGCCAGAAGCTGGAAAGAACCCAGATGCCCTTCAACAAAGGAATGGATACAGTATATGTGGTACATCTACACAATGTAATATTACTCAGCTATCAAAAAAATGACTTTATGAATTTCATAGGCAAATGGATTGAATTGTAAAATATCATCCTGAGTGAGGTAACCCAATCACAGAAAAACACACATGGATGAACTCATTGATAAGTGGCTATATAGCCCAAATGCTTGAATTGCCTTAGATGCACAGAACACATGAAACTCAAGAAGGATGATCAAAATGAGAATTCTTCACTGCTTCTTTAAAAGGGGAACAAGAATACCCTTGGCAATGAATAGGGTGGCAAAGATTAAAACAGAGGCAGAAGGAACACCCATCCTGAGCCTGCCCCACATGTGGCCCTTACATATACAGCCACCCAATTAGACAAGATGGATAAAGCAAGAAGTGCAGGCCGACAGTTACCGGATATAGATCTCTCCTGAGAGACACAGCCAGAATACAGCAAATACATAGGCGAATGCAAGCAGCAAACCGCTGAACTGAGAATGGGACCACCTTTCAAGGAATCAGAGAAAGGACTGGAAGAGCTTGAAGGGGCTTGAGACCCCATATAAACAACAATGCCAATCAACCAGAGCTTCCAGGGACTAAGCCACTATACATGGACTGAACTTGGGCTCCAACCTCATAGGTAGCAATGAATAGCCTAGTAAGAGCACCAGTGGAAGGGGAAGCCCTTGGTCCTGCTAAGACTGAACCCCCAGTGAACGTGATATTTGGGGGGAGGGCGTTAATGGTGAGAGAAAGGGGAGGGGGAGGTATTAGGGGGATGTTGGCCGGGAAACCGGAAAAGTGAATAACAATCGAAATGTAAATAAGAAATACTCAAGTTAATAAAAAAAAGATATTTGTCCATTTCATCCATATTTTCCACTTTTGTTGAATATAGTCTTTTGTCGTACGATCTGATGATTTTTTGAATTTCCTGAGATTCTGTTGTCATGTCTCCCCTTTCATATCTGCTTTTGTTAATTTGGATACTCTCTCTGTACCCTCTAATTATTCTGGCTAATGGTTTACCTATCTTGTTCATTTTCTCGAAGAAGCAGCTCCTGGTTTAGTTGATTCTTTGTGTAGTTTTATTTGTTTCTGTTTGGTTTATTTCAGCCCTTAGTTTGAATATTTCCTGAATTCTACTCCTCTTGAGTATATTTCCCTCTTCTTGTTCTAGAGCTTTTAGAGATTCCATGAAGCTGCTAGTGTATGCTTTCTACACTTTCTTTTTGGAGACACTTGAAACTATGAGTTTTCCTCTTAGTATTCCTTTCATTGTTTCCTATAAGTTTGTTTATGCTGTGCCTTCATTTTCATTAAATTCTAAAAATAATTTAATTTCTTTTTTATTTTGTCTTTTACCAAGTTATCATTGAGTTGAATGTTGTTCAACTTCCATGTGTATGGGTCCTTTCTGTCTTTTTGTTGACCAGCCTTTAGTTGTTGTAACTGATAAGATGCATGGATTTATTTCAATCTTCTTGTTCAGATGTTGAAGCCTGTTTTGTCACTTTTGGAGAAGGTACCATGCTGAGGAGAAAGTATATCCTTTTCCTTTAGAATGATATTCCATAAATATCTGTTATATCCATTTGGTTCATAATGTATGTTACTTTCTCTATGTCTCTGTTTATTTTTCTGTTTTCGTGATCTGTCCATTGATGAGACTGTGGTTTTGAACTCTCCCACTACTATTATGTGATGTACAATGTGTGCTTTTAGCTTTAGTAAGTTTTCTTTTGTGAATGTGGTTGTCCTTGCGTTTGGAGCATACACATTCAGAATTGGGAGTTCATGTTGAGAAATTTTTCCTTTGATGAATATGAAGTGTACTTCCTTATATTCTTGATAACTTTTAGTTGAAAGTCGATTTTATTCTATATTAGAATATCTACTCCAACTACTTTCTTGGGACCATTTGCTTGGAAAGTTGTTTTCTAGGCTTTCACCCTGGTGTAGTGTCTGTCTTTGTCGCTGAGTTATGTTTTCTGTATGGAGCAAAATGGTGCGTCTTCTTTATGTATCCAGTCTGTTAGTCTATGTCTTTTGGGGGGGGATTGAGTCCATTAATGTTATGGATATTAATGAATAGTAATTGTTGTTTCCTGTTTTGTTCTTTGGGTTTTTTGTTGTTTTCTGTTGTTGTTAGAGTTAGAGTCATATTTGCATTGCTATCTTCTTTTGGGTTTGTTGCAAGAAGATTACTTTCTTGCTTTTTGTAGCATGTAGTTTCCCTCCTTCTGTTGGAGTTTTCCATCTATTATCGTTTGTAGGGATGGATTTTTGGGAAGATGTGTAAATTTACTTTTGTCATGGAATATATTGTTTTCTCCATTCATGGTAATGGAGAGTTTCACTGGATAAAATAGCCTGAGTTGGTATTTGTGTTCTCTTAGGGTTTGTATGAAATTTTTCTAGGATCTTCTGGCTTTCATAGTCTCTGGTGAGAAGGCTGGTATAATTCTGATAGGTGAGCCTTTATGTTACTTGCTCTTTTTCTCTTACTGCTTTTAATATTCTTTCTTTGTTTTTTGCATTTGGAGTTTTGCCTATTATGTGTGGGGAGGAATTTTTGTGGTCCAATTTATTTGGAGTTCTATAAACTTCTTGTATGTTTAGGGGCATCTCTTTCTTTAGGTTAGGGCAGTTTTTTTCTAAAATTTTGTTGAAGATATTTACTGGCCCTTTAATTTGGGAATCGTCAATCTCCTCTATACGTATTATCCGTAAGTTTGTTGTTCACATTGTGTACAGAAATTTTTGGATTATTTGAATAAGTGGCTTTCTGCATTTTACATTTTTGGATGGATGTGTCAATATTTTCCATGGTATCTTCTGCCCCTGAGATTTTCTCTTCTAGCTCTTGTATTCTGTTGGTGATGCTTGTGTCGATGACTCCTGATTGCTTTCATAGGTTTTCTATCACCAGAGTTGTCTTACTTTGTGATTTCATTTTTTTCTCTTTTCATTTTCAGATCCTGGATGGTTTTCTTTGACTCCTTCACCTGTTTGCTTGTGTTTTTCTGTAATTATTTGAGCAATTTTTGTGTTTTCTCTTTAAGAGCAAGTCTTCTACTTGTTTACCTGTGTTAGGTATTTCTTTAAGGGAGTTATTTATGTCCTTCTTAAAGACCTCAATCATCATCCTGAGATGTGATTTTAAATTCGAATCTTGCTTTTCCAATGTGTTTGGATATCAAGTATTTGCTTTGGTGAGAGAACCAGGCTTTGATGTTCCCAAGCATTCTTGGTTTCTGTTGTTTAGCTTCTTGGACTTGCCTCTCACCATCTGGTTGTCTCTGGTCTTGCTGTCTCTAACAGTGGCTTGACCTTTTGTAAGCCTGTGTGTCAGCACTCCTAGTGACTTCATTTCTCCCTTAGGGATCTGGGTACAGAGAGCTGTGGGCCTGTGAGCTTGGGGCACAGGCAGAGACCAGAAGTGCCATGTCTCAAACTGCTCCTGGGTTTCTGTCTTAAAGCTCCAGGCTGGTCCCCGGAGCAGAAGTGTTTATTTTACCTCCGCTATCAGGTGTGACAGCACTCCTGGTGACTGGCTTTCAGCTCTGACCCCAAAAGGATCCTCTCCCTGACTGCTTCTAAGTTCCTGTGTCCAGTATCCTCTAGAGGGTTTCCTCTTGAGATAGGAATGGGGGCAGAAGTAATTGCCTCCTCTGAACTCTCAGGATTGTCCAGACTTCTTAGAGTTTAGCTCTCTCCCACATGGGATTTGGGTATGGAGAGATGTGGGACCAGGTCACTTCTGGGCACAAACTGAAACCAAAGAAGAATCTGTACATTTTTTAAAATTCTTTTTGAAAATATATTCTTTTCTCACACACTATATCTTGTTTTATTATGATGCCCTATCCCTCCACTCCTTCCAGTTCCTCTGCACCACCCTCCCATCTGGATCCACTCAATTTATATCTCATTAGAAAAATAAAACAGGATGCTAATAGATAATAAGAAAATATAACAAAATAAAATTCAACAAGGGAAAAGAAATACCATCTTGCTGAAGTTGGACAATATAAAATGACAAAAGGAGAAAACAAGGAGAGACCCACTTATACTTTACATGGTACTCAGGAGTCTCATGAAAACAATAAAGCATCAGATACAATACTTCAGTGGAGGACCTAGTATAGACTAGTGTAGGCCCTGGAGATGCCAGTTCTGTCACTCTCAGCTCACATTGCTTTGTTCATGTTTATTTAGAGGGCCTTGTTCTCCTGATGTACACCATGCCCTGTGGCTCTCACACTATTTCTACCTCCCATTCCTTGGGTTGGCCTGGTTCCCAGAGGAAATATCTGATGCTGAGATCCCATTCAGTACAGAGTGTTCAAAGGTCTCTCTCTCCTTGTTAGGATCTGTTCCTTAACTTGCTATTATGTGCCAAATAATGAAGGTCTGTGAAATAATGCATCTTTATTAAATGCTTTTGAGAGTACTTATATAAACAGAACTTATAGTCTCTCAGAAACTACAATTTCCCATGTGCAAAAAAAATTTGATACCTGCATTTGCAAAAATACATTTGTAGTGAAGGAAAGAAGTTTTCCACAGGAAGCCAAGTTTATTTGAAACTGAGTATCACCTGTGTGTGAGGTTAGACATATTTGTATAATTCACAGTTCTGAAGCCCATATCCACTGTGGACACAGTTTTATGTTGGGCTCACTCAAACAAGGAAGCTATGACTCACCCCCTCCTACCCATCAACATGATTTTTCAGAACAAATGATCAAAAACATAACAAACAGAGGGTTGGTCAGAGTAATGTTTAAATAACAGGGAAAACCCTGAGGAAACACAAAGGCATACCAGGATGAATTCTATAACTAGTGCTGTGTGAGCCCAGTGGCATGCAGATATAGTCAGAATGACTGTGGGGCAAGACAAAGCCAGCACATCGGTACAAAGAACTCTATGAGTAACACATTCCAATAAGTAGATTGAAGGAAAATCAAAGCAACGTGCACAGAGACAAAGAGAAGATCTCTTGAGCCCCTCCACTAGGAGATTTTGATTAGAAGAATGAATCTGATTTCCTTGGAGACTACTGGATGTGATTGCTTTAGTGAGAAGAGTAGCATCTCACAGCATCCTCAGACCTGAGTACCTGTGATGTCTGTATTCACAATCTCTAACTGATGCTTTAATTTGAATTCATCCTGATGTGCTGGGCATGGAACTCAGGACATTCACATGGTTAACAGTTATTCAACATCTGAAATACACCTTGGCCCTTTTCCCATGTACTGGTGTTCCATGGTACCTGAGATTCTGGCATAAGTTATATGGAGTCTTATTTATGAATATGGATATCTGTTAGGCTGCTAGCCCAAGCAGGATGTCAATAGGCATCCTACTCTTCCAGTTTATTAGTGTTTTCATAGGCAAGGATAGGTTAGTGGTTTTAAAGAAAAAGGACTGTCAGGTCAGGGACACTTTTATTTACATATGGAATTCATGAATGTTTCAGAGACCAATTTACTATAGGAATTTATGGCAAGTCTGAGTCAACAGAGACTAGTTTTTACCCAAAGTAGTTTTGAGAATTATGTATTCTTACAAATGCTTTCACAAAGTACCATAACTATAGTTCAGAATCTCAGGACACTAGTTTCCAAATTTATTAAACAATATTCAAAGACATGGGATCCTACATTCACTTAGCATGTGTTAGATGAAACCTCCGTTTCTATGGTGATTTTATCTGAATTATTCTCAACAACATACTTCTCTCTTCTGTGCATCAATTGGAGGAGTGAGATGGAAAGCAGTTGGTTTTATTGCAGATGTTGTATTTAAAAGTATTAGCACTTTATGCTTACTGGTATAGAAGGAAAGATTAGAAACCATCAACCAATAGCCTCAGCTCATAGTGGAATAATCTCTCTCCTCAGTTTGTAATGGAATCCTCAAGAAGCAGGGCATTGTTAGATGCAAACCTTGCAAGAAACCTCTTGAGGACTACAATGTGACTGTGTTGGGTGTTTGCTAGGAGATGGAAGTATGACAGAAAAGAATGTATTCTTAGAGTTGTGCTATAAGGGAAGAATTTGATGGATGATATGGCCTAACAAAATGGAGGAAAAGCCCAGCATTTATTCCACCATTATTCATACCGGTGAATCTATGTAGGAATCTCTATAACCATGGGTCAGGGAAAACCACAGCCAAAGAGATGGGAAGATTGTAAAAGCCAGAAGATCAGGATGAGGGCATGGCCATATAATCCTCTACACATGATGGATATTGTACTCAATGAAATCTCAACACCACATTTTTTTAATCATAGAATTGCATCATGTTCACAGTATTCAATGTGGCAATGCTGATGGAGGAAACTTCATGAGCCCCTATTCCCTTAGACAAAGAGTTACAGACTTTATATATCTGACAAAAGGAGGAGAATCTATTCTCTGCAGAGTTGAACTTCGTGATGAGTTACTCACACTCACCTGGTAAGCCCTACTCCTATACACATGGGAGCCATATGAAATAGTTTTAGAGGGTTTGTGGGAATCTGTCTATGCAGCTCTGTGTCTTACTGTAGCAGCAAACATGTATGCCTGTGCAAGTACCCCAATTACAGTAGAAGATGTCTTGAAGTCAAGAAAGATATGCGAGGGAACTTTTGAGCAGTTCTCACGGGGAGAAAGAAGGATGAAAATTGTATGCCCTCTCAGGCATAACAATTGTCAGAATAAAGAACTTAGTTTAAAGGGCACAAGACAATTAAGAGCACAAAATATGTGGGCCCTATACAAATTTCTTCTTATCAGGATTTTATTTGGAAATGCCAATCATTCATGAAACTCACATAGAATTTTCATTTCTGAATGTTCTTTTGTGGTTATATAGTTAGTTTCTTTGAGACAGGATGTCACTCAGTAAGTGGGTCTCACCTGAATCTCCCATACTTTGGCTTGGTCAAAAGACACACAGCAATCAACTTGACTTTCCTCCAGAAGGATAAAGTTAGAACCATGGACCAATAATGCCCACAACCCAGTGATCTCAGTAAAATTCAGTAAGAATTATCTAGAGTTCTGTAAATGTTACTGTAACATGTCCCATAAACTTATTTGCTTTTGTTAACACTGAAATATGATTTGTTTAGTTTCATAATACCACTCATCCAGAAAGTGACAAGAAATCCCTTTGCATGGAAGTGGTACCTATTGTCAAACAAAATTTTCCTTTACCATTGGTACTATCATAGCAACATTTTCTGAGCGTTTTTGAGGCTATGGTTGATGGAGTTCTGCTGCCATGCAATTCAATACCATGGGGCTTAACAATAGTTGGTCAATACAGCTGCGAACAGAATAGACAAAGAAAGGTTTGTCTGGAGGACCAGGCTGCTTTCTGTGAAACAGCATGTGAAAAACACATGCAGATCTATAAATCTTTAGATTGGTGAAAAACAAACAATGGGTGCCATCCTATAGATAAGGCAATTTCTGTGTAATATAACTGGGTTCACATTCCAGGCAGTAGAACATGGAAGCCCACAGAAAACATTGCCTTCAAATTTTGTCTCCAGAACCTGAAGGAAGAGAGAAGTGAATATAAGATTTTCAGGGATCATGTGGTGGGTGCCAATGACAGATCAAGAAAACAGTCTAGAATCTCAGTTCCTTAGGCAAGATTGATCCTCAGTGGGTAAGATCAAGGCCATGCATAAGTTGTGAAAGAAGGAAATGGACAAAATGGCCACCAAATCTGGATCTTGAAGATGGTGGACGCAAACCATCAGGAGACTGCTTCCCCAGGATTTGGTATCAGAAAGGTAAGATAAAAAGAATCAGATTAATTGCAATAGCAAAGGAAGTCTCAGACACCCCCATCACAGACTTTGTTCTCTGGCTAAGTCTCTTGAAGAGGATTCTAAACAAGCATAGCAAGCTTAGAAAGGACAAATATAAAATATATGATATTACAGGGGCACCAGGAGCTGAATCCTGTATTCAAGGATATTAAATTGAATTAAGGGCCTATTGACCTTGGGGCAAGATCCTGCCCAGCTAAGTTAGCTCCAGGCAACTTAGTACAAACATTTTATCCCAGGAGACAGGCATACAGATCTCTAAATTGAAAGGCAATCTACATAGTAAGATCCAGAACAGCAAAGTATAGGCAATGAAGGAGTTAGAAAAGAGGAAGCTAATGATAATGTAATAGAACAAGGGGGTGCGTTCCAGCTCCTGCAAGCAGCAGAACTCAGCAGCTTTGGCCATGTGTCTCTGGCTTTATATTTAAGAGGAGAAGGAAACAATTGATGCTGGTCAACTGGAGTTAAGAAAGAGAGGAGTATCACTGAGTTGAAATCTTCAGGGAAGTGGTTTCTGAGAGCAAAAAGAAGCTGTATTCCAAAGATAGTCAAGATTGTACCTAATGCTGAAGCTGTACTTGGTAATGGGTAAGATTCACCCAGGTAGTACTGGTTTTGAAGGCATGAACGGGTCATGAAGAACAGCTGAGGCATTGTGAGAGGCCATGGAAGGTCATTGGTGAAGGTGCACCCTCAGTTGCAACTGATGGCCCAGGACTGAAGGGATCATGCAAAGGAGTTGAGGTTTGACACCATGAAGAGAACCTATGAGAGGCTATTAGTGAAGTCTAGCTACAACAAAAGACCCCAATGTATTGGAGATGCCAGTACCATGGGATGTTCACCAAGAACAGCTGAAGCAGTGGAGTGGATCAACCTGAATGCTCTAGAGGGCAGAGTTGGAGAAGTGAAGGCAACCCTTTGGAGGTTCATTTGTAGATCCCAGACACTGAAACAAGCTGTAACATTGAAGCTGCCTTGGAGACCCAAAGATGTTAAAGATGCCAGAGGTATGGGATATCTACTGAGGAAAGCTGATAACAGGGAGTAGAACCAGCTCAGGAGAAAGAAATTTGTTGCAGTCAACAAGGATGAAAAAGGAGTTGAAGCTCTGAAGACCACTTTGACATCAGACATGGAGATGGCAGAGTTTGAAAGTTTTTCCCAGTTGGTTGCCTGTTATAATTCATGGATTACAGTTAAAAGTGATTGGATGGATCTCAGAAGAGACTTTGAACTTTGGACTTTTAACATTGTTAATACTGCTATAGACTATGGGGACTTTGGAAGTTGGGCTAAATGTACATTTTTATTATGTTATGTTTTTTTAAATAATTAATCTTTATTTACTAGGTATAGATATACTTAGAATATTATGAGAAGTCATGTACAAAGTGATTTTATTATTTCCATTCTTTTTTTTTTATTAACTTGAGTATTTCTTATATACATTTCGAGTGTTATTCCCTTTCCTGGTTCTGGGCAAACATCCCTCCCCCTCCTTGCTTATGGGGTGTCCTCTCCCCACCTCCCCCCATTGTCCCTCCCCACAACAGTCTAGTTTACTGGGGGTTCAGT